>NC_061847.1:4287238-4299738 GCF_019202785.1 Penaeus chinensis | reverse complement strand
GTAGGAAGAGGAAAGGAGGAGGATGGTAGGAAGAGGGAAGGAGGAGGAGGGAAGGAGGAGGATGGTAGGAAGAGGGAAGGAGGGGGATGGTAGGAAGAGGAAAGGAGGAGGATGGTAGGAAGAGGGAAGAGGGGGATGGTAGGAGGAGGGAAGGAGGATTTAGGAAGAGGGAAGGAGGAGGATGGTAGGAGGAGGGAAGGAGGGGGGTGGGGAGGAGGAGAAGGAGGGGGATGGTAAGAAAAGGGAAGGAGGAGGATGGTAGGAAGAGGGAAAGAGGGGGAGGCAGGAAGAAGGAAGAAGGAGGATGGTAGGAAGAGGGAAGGAAGTGTTTTAGTTAAGGACGAAGGAGAAGAGAAAGGGAGGAATGGAAGGATGAAGAATAGAGACGTATGAGGGGGGGGAGAAGGAGAAGGAAGGAGGGAAAGGGAGGGAAGGAGGAGGGAGAGGAAGGGAAGAAGAGGGAGAGGGAGAGAAGGGAGAGATAGAGAAGAAGGGAGGAGAGAAAGGAGGAAGGTTGAGAAGAATGGGAAGAAAGAAAGGAAAGAAGAAGGGAAAGGAGGGGGAGAAGGAGAGCGGATGAGTGAAGAAGATGGTATTGCGAAAGGAAGGAAGAAGAGAAGGGATGGACGAAAGAAATGTAGGAAGGAAAGAAGGAAGAGGATGTGAAGTAAGAACGGAAGGATATAATAGAAGATAATAAAAGGAAGTGGACGAGGGAAGGACGAGAAAAGATAAGGGAGAATTAGGAAAAGTGCGAAGGGAGTAGCGAGGAAAAGAAGGAGGAGGAGAGAGTCAAAATAGGAGAAAACGAGGGAGGAAGAGGACAAGAGGAGAGAGAGAGAGAGAGAGAGAGAGAGAGAGAGAGAGAGAGAGAGAGAGAGAGAGAGAGAGAGAGAGAGAGAGAGAGAGAGAGAGAGAAGAGAGAGAGAGAGAGAGAGAGAAAGAGAGAGAGAGAGATAAAGAGAGAGAGAAGTAGGACGGACCGAAAGAAAAGTAGACTTAAAAACAGGAAAAAAAAGAGAGAAAAAAAAACAACAACAGACACTGATTAAAATGGATATAAGAAAAAGTGGACGGAAGGAAAGAGAATAACGAGGAGGGAGGCTGGAAGAGAGACACGTTGGAAATAACGTCAGAGGCCTGGGTACGGTTAGCCATCATCTCCACACATGCATTATCTTTACTCCCTCATCATCATCGCCCTCATGATCCTGTCTGCCTCATAATCCTTTCACTGCCCTCTCATTTTCATAACCCCATTTCTATGCTCCATTTTTTTTTTCTTTTTCCACGCCACTCTTTTTCTTCTCTTCGATATAGCACTTTTATGCTTTCATTGTTTGTTATATCTATTTTTTTCGTTAATTTGTCTGTAGTGGCAATCACAATCTAACGCATAGATGACATGCGAAACAACTTAACGTACTTTAAACTACCTAACAAAGAACATTGTCTGATTAAAAAAAAAACACACACACACACTGACTCTCCCCTTGTTCATCAACAAACTTTGCACATCCTGACCACAGCAACAACAACAAACAAGTCACACATACAACACTTCAGCAAGCAGTAGTCATCATCAAACAATAGTCATCTACCAACAAACACTGAGCTACATGTAACAACAGCAGCTACCCTTTCCCCCTTCCTCTGCCTACCCTTTCTGGCCTCTTCTTTCTAATTCTCCTTTATTTTCCTCTTTCCTTCCCCCTCCCGTAATCTTTCTTCTCTCCTCTCCCCCCCCTCCCGACCTCTCCAATTCCAACTCATCTCCCTCCTCAATCTTACCCTGCCTTATTCCCTCTCCTCCCCAACCCTTTTCCCCACACTCCCCAATTCCGCCTTTACCTCCTTCCTAACCCCCTCCCCGTCACCTCTAGTGCCCACACCACACCCTCCCCCTTTCCCCTTCCGCCCACATCCCTCCCTCCTCTCCTCCCACCCTCACCCCTATTCCCATTTTCCCCATTAACCGATAACTTACCTCATGACTAGCGCCTCACCTCAGCATTCAACCGACATAAAACTGATAAGACCAAACCAGCCAACCATCAAATGAGAGAGCCAAGTGTTCGCTTGATGGAGCAATTGAGTTTAAGGGAGATGGACGAACACTCAGACTCGGGAGGGAAGCCACAATCCAATAAAGGGTTCCTTCGATTTTTTTTTTCATCGTAATTCCTTTATACACTGTGTCTATCTGTGTTTTTTTTTAGCTATTTATGTTTCAAGTGCAAATTAAACAGTGTATACGTATGCGTGCGTGTATTTACACATGTACCCTTCCTATCTGCCAATTTTCTATATCTGTCGTATGTCTATCAGTATATTTACCTGTCAATCTATTAGTTTGTCTATTTATCATTATATCAATTTATCTGACTACCTATCTACTAGCTTTCTATTTTTCTATCTATATATCTGACTGCATTTCCATCTATTTATATGTCTGTATTTCCATCTATCTATCTATCTGTATTTCCACTGAACTATCGATCTTTCTCTGAATCTGTACATATGTCTTTCTATACGTGTAGACGTTCACAAACATGAATGCTCATATGTTAACGTGCCCAACCAACCAAAAAGGAAGTAACCTCCATCTCCCTCCCTTTGATCAACAAATTCATCCCTAATCACAGTTTATTCGCGGCAATTTCTCCCCCTTGACAGGATCGGAGAAAACATATTCGAAGCTAACTAGACGCCTTCATGTAAGAAAGTTCTGCAGGGAGGCTAATAAGCAGTCCGGGTGAAGGTCGGAGGATCGCGAGGACCAACGACGGCGGACCCACATTTTCCTCCGACCTTAGGAAGACTCTTTTTGTGATGATAAGTGTCTCCGCGTGACATACGAGTCTCCTGAGTTACTGTGCGTCCCGTCGACAACAGCGGCTACGGACACACACAGTAAACGTCGTGGAAACAGTAAAGGGGGAGAATAATACACCGTTGGAAGAGATCTCAGGGGGAAAGTTGGCAACTGTATAAAAGTTTAAGTCATAATCTTATAATGCTTCATAGCGTCGTGTGGCACCGGAGCTGACCCAACATTTCGAGATAAAAAAAAAAAAGTCTTGAGAAAAGAGAGAGGAAAAAAGAAAAAGAAAGATAAAGTAAAAAGTAACAACGTGGAAGTTTCACTCGCAATATATCTTGTGTCTAAAACCATTACCATTTTTGTATATACATTGTAGGATGATTTATAAAGCTTAATGTCTCAACGAGCTAATTAGATAAGCAAAATATTTAGTGGCATGTGATTAGCATTTAATGATAAGAGTGAAGTAAGAACAAAGTACACGTTTGTTCCTGGAGAACATGTTCTTCGGCCACGACACCGTATAATAACTCTACGGATTTCTCAACCCACATTTAACTTACTCGGTATTTTTTGCAACTTTACTTAAAAGCAAGAAACCATACATTACTATGTTCTTTATATATCCTCTCAAGAGCATTAAACGTTATTCACAAAAGAAAAATTCAAGCTACACTTTCCAACATTTTTCAACAATTTTTGTTAACTTTTTCAGTGATTATATAATAGCAATAATGAAAAGTAATATGGATAAGAATGATGACCTTATTAGCAAGGATAATGATAACAATAATGACAATAATGATGATAACAATCATGATAATAATATTAACCATAATGATAAAATCAATAATATAATGGAAATAGATGATTATGAAATAGATGAAAACAAGAATCGTGATTATGATGATAAAATTAACAATAATGAAATAAATGATAATGATAATGATGCTGCTGATAATGATATTAATAACAATAAGGATTATAATAATGATGATAATATTCATAACAATACTAACAACTATAATAATAGTGATAATAATAGCAAAACTAATTAAAAACATGTTAATAATAATAATGATAGAACTGTATAACTGTACAAAACCTTGCAAATCGAATGCATAAATCTGTATTTTTCTTCTCTATCTTTTTAACTCCTTCTTTCTTACTATTCCCATCTCTTGCTGTGTTTGAAAACCCTAGAATATCGTCCAGTCTCTTTCGTCGGTTTGTCGGAAACTAGAATGTTGTTTACGATGCTTCTCGGAACATAAACATCGGCCATCTACTAGCATAAACATTTCCAAGTTGTCGCAAAAGTCCATACTTGGTTATCTCCGCTCTCCCTCCTTTTCTAGATTAAGTAGTGCATTCACGTCTCGGTAATTGATTTTCTATGCGATTTTCATAGTCGAAGTAGTTGCTACCAAAGATATTTGTATAATTTGGGCAGTTTTTTTATTATTATTATTTCATGATTATTGTCTAAACGTTTCAGGTTGATGAGTGGAAATTTACACCAATCTTAGGGCGAGGGAACGATTATATGCAGTTGAAGGTTGCTCATGAATAAGGACCAGAGTCATTCACTGTATTTAATGTCATGTTACAAAGCCAGTGATTAGGATACGAAACTTATCCAAGCGAGTAACAACAATGAAAACAGCTCCATTTGGAGATAAAGTGTAGTGCCGTCCAAATTAAGTTGCATGTCTGCCGGACTTTGTATTAAATTGAGTTTGAGCTCAATGCTCATAAATCATTTTCTTTTCTTTTCTTTTCCCCTCCGCCTCTTTCTGTCTCTTCTCTTCTTTCCCTCTTTATATTTGTTTTCTTTTCTATTCTTTTCTTCTTCATTCTCCTTCTCTTTTTCTTCTTTTTTTTCTTCTTTTCGCCAATAGCATGCTGACCCTGGCGTTTCCCTTTCCATAGTTATGACTGCTGTTAGACTTATCACGAAGAGCATAAACCAAATGATGGCCGTGTGTTTCAACTTCAGGCTTTAAGCGTGAGAAACGAGAGGGGAAAGGGAGGGTAAAAGATAGTTGGTGGATGTTGAGGGAATGGAATAAAAGAGGAAGAGAGAGAAAGAGCGTGGAAGGGAAACGAGAGAGAGGGGAAGAGAATAGAAGATAGATAGATAGACAAAAAGGGGGGGGGGGGGTGAGTAAGAAATTTAAAGCGCGCTTGCTCTCACACACACGCATTCCTCTTTATATATATATATATATATATATATATATATATATATATATATATACACATATACACACACTTATATATGTATATGTATTTATATATACATGTATATGTGTGTATGTGTGTATATATGTATAATATATATATATATATATATATATATATATATATACATATACATATACATATATATATATATATATATATATATATATATATATATATATATATATATATATATATATACACACATGTCCACACTCACACATATTCATGGAGTCCAGATATCAAGTAAAGCAACACATCCATAAATTTCATTTCATGATTTCATGAACTAAAAGCGTTTACTTATTATTCATCCCCACACTTATCGTAGTTATGTAACTCAGGTTAATGTGGCTGAATCTCATGACATTTCAAATTTAATAAACTATAAACACAAGTTATTAAATGTTGTGAAGCGACCTATCTAGGACGAGTATGTTCGCTTGTGCATGCATATGTGTCTCTGTTTTGGACAATATCTGCCTGTGAATGTCAGCATGAGGGTGGTTATGACCTTTTCAGATCAGTTGCGTTAGGCAGAATGTGAGTATTAACACAGATTAGAGGTATGTATTATTTAGACGGGGAATTTACAGCACTTGTCGACAAGTTTCGCAATGTAAATAAAGCTGTGTCGATTTTACATTTGTGTATCTATCTTCCTGAGGTAACAGTTTTCATTTTGGTCTTACTTTGTCGGAATGAATCTTTGAAAAGAACAAAGGCAGATATTTCGTTCTTTTGTTTTCTGTGTTGGCTTTTCGAAAACAAAAAAAAAAAATGTTCTCTTAATTATTATCTGGAACTCATATAGTTTTATTACCGCTGTAAACGCCAGTAGGAATAGCAGCGGCGATATTATATAGTCTCCCGTGCATGAAATACTGTATCTAGCTTGTAAGCGCTTTTGTGCGCAACTAGAAAAAAAAAACTTCTTTGTGTTGTTATGCTTATTTTGTTCAATTTATTAGACCGTTTAATAATATATGTTTTGTATGCATTTTATGATTCACATATTTGTTCATGTCAAAGGATTTACTAACAGTTCTGCAGCTATAACATAATGTGCTAGAGAGTAGCTTGCTGTCTGAATAGATATTCGGTGCATCCACATGCATTACATCATCAACACACACACACACACACACACACACACACACACACACACACACACATACACACACACACACACACACACACACACACACACACACACATGCCAATATATATTAGCTCATCAATAAAACTGATTTTAACGGATAGTTTTCTGGAGTACTGTGTTTGCAGACCGACCAATTATTATTATTTTTTTTTTGGCTTAGTCATATTATTTCTTTACCGCAACATCTTACAATGTTTTAGGCTAAGAAAAAAAAATGCTCATCAATCTGCATAGTGTTTATCAGTGTTTATTGACATTTCTTGAACTCATGATCTTAATAAGAGAACTAACGAATGTCTATTAAATTAACACGTATTTTTTTCCCAACATGCTTTCCCCTGCAGATCACTGCACTATCGAACCACTGCAGTATCGAACGTGAATCTGCCTCACCATTTCCTATAATATGGGTATAGGCTGCCAGTGTTATTGCAATTAATTGACAGGCTAGTACTATATCATTGCATAGTTAATAAAAGCAAAATAAACAACTTTTTTATAATGCCGAAACACAGCAGGTATAAATAACACTGTTATTATCATGACTACTAACATCATTGATGCAGGTATTAGAGATTGTAATGACATCAGAACAATTTCAAAAATAGGTTAACAAAATTTGCTGCTGCTCATAATTATATATAAAACCCAGAACGGTGAAGTCACAAACGGCGAGGGGAGGGCACGTGATATCAAAATTGCTGATGACGATGATAACGCAAGAATAATCATTTCGATAATGATAATGCTAGTGGTATGGTAATAACAATAATTGCTGTTGTTAAAATAAACATAATAAATGTGATGATCATGATGAAGTAGCAGAAGTAGGAACAATGTTAATATCAATAGCGATACACATACTACTACTACCTACTACATAAACTTATAACAATACTGGTATCAGTAATAACAGTAATAATAATAATGGCAATAAAACCAATTAAGGGATAATGACATTAATGATAAATATGGTGTAGATGATAATGATAATAATCATGATAGGATAGTGATGATGATGATAATGGTGTCGGTGATTATATTATATATAATTTTTATCCCTATTATTATCAAAAAGTATACACACACACACACACACATATATATATATATATACACACATAATTATTATCCCTATTATTATCATTATTATCATAACAATAAGTGTAATAAGTAATAACAACAATGATAATACTAGTAATAATGATATTATTCCTAACAAAAATAACAATAACAATTATAATGATAACAATATCGATAATGATACTACTACTACTAATAATAATAACAACAATAAGGATGAAAAATAAAATAACAATAATATTGATAATGATAAGTAATGATAATGATTATGACAATAGGAAGACTATTGATAATAAAGAAAATCGAATAACGACGAGGATAACACTGATAGTCATCAAATTCCTTTCTGAACATCTTATTCCATATCTATTCTGATAATGATAATAATTTCTCCTCCCTCTTTATATTCTCTCTATTTATCTCCCTCTTACTCCTTCTCTCCTCCTCTTCCCACTCTTTCACTCTCTAAGTTTCCCCCACTCTACCTCCCTCCTCCCTCCAAACCCCCCCTCCCCCACCCTTTTTTTTAAACAAATTTTATTTTCCCTTTTTTTTTCTCTCAAAAGATCTCAAGTGTCCCTCTCTCAAATCCGCAGCCTCTCAGACCCAAAGCCCCATGAAACGACCTCACTCACAAATGGTAACTTGGTGTGACATAAAGTTAGCGAAGAGGGGTCTTTAAGTTCCTTCATGCACTCGTGACTTGCTGTTCTCTGTGCAGTGCAGATCGTGATTACATTCGCACAATTAACTTTTCTCTCCGGGCTGGAAGACAATTATATTATTCTGCTCCGCTAAACTCGTTCTCAACAGGCAGGAAAGCGTCTTAGTGATAATAGTGTCGATGGTTCTGATAACATTAATGATAATGATAATAATAGTGGTGATAATGAGGTTCATAATAGTGGTGATGATGATGTTCATAATGGTGGTGATAATGACGATGTTAATGGTATTGATAAAATTAATAATGGTGATCCTGCTAATGATAATGTTTTAGCAAATGATGACAATAAGAAGATAATCAAGGAGATAAAGATAATGATAACAACGATGGTGATAATTTTCGTCGCTATTACTATAATAATAATTGTGATAATAACAATAACAGTTATGATAATAATCACAATCACAATTATAATCATAATCATAACAATGATAAGAAATAATCATTACAAATAAAAGTAATAGCGATAATAGTAATAACAGAAACGATGATGATGGCGATGACAATGATTATAATAATAATTTTGAGGCCAACAACATCATCATCATTGTTATTATTAATATCATTAGCATTACAATTATCATCATTATCATTTTTATTATCATCACGACCATTACTTCCACAATAATCATCATCATTATCATCATCATTAACGTAATCATTATCATTATTAATCCTATAACTACTATTTACTCATACCATTATCATTATGGTGCTATTATTTTTATTATTATAATTATCATTATTATTATTATTACTATTATTATTATTATTATCATTTTTTTTCATTTTGTTGTTGTTGTTGTTGGTGGTGTTATGATTATTATTATTGTTGTTATTAATATTTTTTTATCATTAATATATTTTTTTTATCATAATCATTACCATTATTGTTATTTGTTTTATTATTATTGCTATTACTACCATTATTATTACTGTTATTTTTCTATATTATTCATGTATTCCTTTATTTGTTAATCCCTTTTATCATTCGTTTATCAAGTGTTTCCGATTGATTCATAAATTATCATCATTGCTATTTTTCTCAGTACCTTTCGTCCGCATTTAAGAGAAATATGGAGGAACGCGTTGCTATGCTAAATATTGAAATAAGAAAAGGGAAACTTAAATGAAAAAAGGAACGTTTGCAAGAGTTAACAAACAAAAGTTGGAAAATTGATATGTGTTGGGTCTTATGAGTCTGGCCTTATTTTTCCTCCAGCTTACGGACTGGAGGCCAAATGAAGGTCATTTAAAACGTGCACATACATTGCTACAAACGTCCACGTGTATACCTACTGTCACACACCAAAAGCATAGACATACATACATACTGTAAACAAGCATATGATGAATCTTGAAATAGAATAAACATAATTTTGTGGATTCCAGGGAAATGACGAGCAAAATGTAGGAGGGAAATCAAATCAGAGGGATGCCTGGCACTATCATCCCTCAAAAAAGGAAGTGTGTGTGTGTGTGCGTGTGTGTGTGTGTGTGTGTGTGTGTGTGTGTGTGTGTGTGTGTGTGTGTGTGTGTGTGTGTGTGTGTGTGTGTGTGTGTGTGTGTGTGTGTGTGTGTACATTATCTATCTATTTATCTATTTATCTATTTATGTATATTTACATATATTACATATATAAACACATTATCTATCTATCTATCTATCTATCTATCTATATATCTATCTATCTATATATATATATATATTTTTTACAATACGAAGAAGACAGAGAAAAAAATGTGACCTTCTTGATAGAACAAGAGAAAGAAACATACAAAGAAAAAGCGAACGGACAGGAGAGAGCAAGACAATTAATAGAGAGAGAGAGAGAATGAGAATGAAAGAAAACAAAAACAAGGAGAGAGATAAAAGAAACAAACAGACAAACAAGGAGAGAGGAGATACGAAGACAACAACAGGGCCGGGAGCCAAGGGAGTCTGGCATCTCCATAATTGGCCCCTCTTAATAAGGTAATTATAACTTGGCGTCCCTGGCCCTCAGCCCTCCATGTTAATATCAACAACACACGTGACACAGCAAGGCGAAGGGCGGCGAAGGTGATGTCATTTTTTTTCTCTTTACTTTGTCTCTTTAAAAAATATCGTCGTTTTATTTATTATTTCAAGAGATTGCAGTATGACAGGATACAATATTTTGCTGCTTCTGTTTTTTTTTTCATATATTTATTTTCATTTTTATGTTGTCTTTTAGATAATAATTCTATATCATATTTATGATGATATTTTCATTTAATTTATTATATATACTGTTATTTCATTTATATTATCTTATCTATGACAAGATGCAACATTTTGCTTGTTTTGTTTTTAATTTATATTTTATCTATCTTTTTTTTATTATTATAATTTTTTTTTTTATTGAGTTGATAACGGAGAATGAGACTTCTTGCAACCTTAAACTCTCTAACTCTAGTCGATTCATCTCTTTCATCCCCCCCCCCCCTTTTTCCCTCTCTTCTTCCCTCCACCCCTTCATCCTATCTCCCCTCCTCCCCGTTTACGTCTCCTTGTCTCTCCCTTTTATAATCTTCCCTGTCCCGCCTCCGCCTTCCCTTTTTACATGTACATCTCATACATACCTATTCACCCAATATCCCCCTTACGTTTCTTTTATAGCCTCTTTGATTATACGCCAGGCCTTGCATTCGTCCCTGCACAGTCCAACTTTTTAACATTCGCATTTACATAGTATTGCAACTCGGACTAAAGCGAAAGCCATTGCCGGTAAAGCGATCGGGAGGACGAGAGAGCGAGCGAAAGCGAGAGAGAGAGAGAGAGAGAAAGAAAGATGATGCCGTTACATTTGCCGTAATTAATATCCTCATAGAAGCTGATAACCGTAGTGCGTTGCAGCAATATGTAACGGTTAAAGTGCTTCTCTCTCTTCCTCTCACCTCTCTCTCTCTAACTACCTGTCTCTCTCTCACTCTCTATCTATCTCTATCTTCTTTTCCCCGTACTCTCTCTCTCCGTTTATTATTTTTTCTCTATCTCTCTTTCATATACTCACGCAAACCTTCCTTCCCCTCCCCTCCTCTTTTATTTCAATACATCGATATACACTACCCCCTTCTTTTCCCTTCGATAAACAGGATGTCCTTAATTCAAGAAAAAAGAATATGGAAAGATGGGCCTAATTAGGTGCTAATTATAACGTAACGAGTGCAAGAGGGACGGAATAATGATTACGGCGGAGGACCTTCCTGACGCGGCAGAAAGGTCTCATTTAACCCGTAATTTGCCTGGATTTCCCCCGGGACTTTCGCTTTGCCGAAGACCTGGATAGGGAGAGAGAGGGACGAGAGGGACGAGAGGGACGAGAGGGTCGAGAGGAACGACAGAGAGACGAGAGAGACGAGAGGGACGAGAGGGACGAGAGGGACGAGAAGAACGAGAGGAACGACAGAAGGACGAGAGAGACGAGAGTGTCGAGAGGGACGACAGAAGGACGAGAGGGACGAGAGAGACGAGAGGGACGAGAGAGACGAGAGGAACGACAGAACCGAGAGGGACGACAGAGAGACGAAAAGGACGACAGAGGGACGACAGAGACGAGAGGGTCGAGAGGGTCGAGAGAGAGAGAGGTTAAAGGTTTAATTTGATTCCATCTGTTACAGTGGATATTCTTGGTGTGACATACTATCTGTTTCATTCTGCTTCTAAGTTATCCCCTGTGTGCAAGGAATGGCCGGGGTTACCATCCACTGGCGGCGAGGGATTTGAACGCAGGTCAGCAAGATTGCTAGACGAGATCGCTACCGCTGCACCACACAGCAGAAGGACGAGAGGGTCGAGAGCGACGAGAAGGACGACAGAGAAACAAGGGAAAAGGGACAAAAGGGACGATATAAATACGAGAGGGTAGGAGAGGGCCATTGGAAACAAGAATATAAAGACGAAGAGGAATAAGAGAGACGAAAGAGAGAACATAGAGATGAAATGGCGCAAGAAAAAGACGTGAGGCATATGATAGATAGAAAGAAAAAGCGCTATAAAAAGGAAACAAAAATATATATGGTTAGGAACAACACGAAATGAATGAAAAAGATAGTAGGATCGAGAGGACGGAAAAAGAGTAGATAAGAACGAGATGAACGACAGAAGGACGAAGAGAAAGGGATAATAGAGAGGGACGAGAAATACTAGAAGGACAAGAGGATGAAAGAGAGAGACAAGAGATATTGACAGGGACAAGAAATAAGCGAATAACGAGAGGAGCATGAAAGAAGAGAGATAAGATGAGAGAAGAAGAGAGATAAGGGAGAAACGAGACGAGAGAATGGAACAACAGGGAAGAAAAGGACGAAAGGGAAGAGAGGGAGGAAACGGATGAGAAAGATGAGAGGGATTAAGAGGACGAGGAGGACAAGCGAGAAGTTAAGGACGAAAAGGAAGAGAGAGGGAAGAGAGGGACGAAAGGAAGGGTCGAGACAAA
>NC_061847.1:4279738-4284738 GCF_019202785.1 Penaeus chinensis | reverse complement strand
CCCCCCCCACACCACCCCCTCCCCCTCCTCCCTCCCCTGCCTGTTGTTGGCTGATGCTTCCCTCTCCCACTACTAATATCCCCCTCCCCTACCCCCTTCCCCTTCCCCTCTACCCCCTCCCCGAAACAACCCAACTACACCGGGAAATGTTCTATTCCTGTATCGTCCGCCTTGCATGCACTGAAAGCTTGCAATAGCACATATTGCAAGTTGAGGATAATGCAGTAAAATCACCGACGCAGCGTTGCGTAATCGCTAATCTCAGCTTCCGCTCGATCGAGACCCAGCGAGAAGAAAGACTCGTGCCATTTTCTCTCCCGAACAAAAGAAAGACGAAAAAAAAAGGAAAAGGGAGAGAAGGAAAGCGAGAAATAAGGAGGGAAAGATGATAAAGAAAAGGGGATATAATTTTGATAAAAGAAATAAAAGCAAAAGGAAAAGAACTTACCGAAATTCTTGCTTCGTTTCCTCATAAAGATTAGGAGAAATCCCTGAAAAGGAAGAAAGAGAGAGAAAAAAAGGGAGAGAGAAAGAAAGACAAAAAAAGGGGGAGAAAGAGAAAGAAAGCAAGAAAGAAAGAAAGAAAGAAAAGCAAGAAAAGAAAGAAAAGAGAAAGAGAGAGAGGGAGAGAAA
This sequence comes from Penaeus chinensis, assembly GCF_019202785.1. Taxonomy (NCBI): domain Eukaryota; kingdom Metazoa; phylum Arthropoda; class Malacostraca; order Decapoda; family Penaeidae; genus Penaeus; species Penaeus chinensis. The sequence goes on along the minus strand of NC_061847.1, from coordinate 4,284,105 downwards.
GAAAGGAAAGGAAAATGCAGGAAGAGTGACAAAAGAAGTCGAGTCGCCGTGCCAATTTTTCCCCTTTATGATTTGACATTAGACTTCCTCGGCGTCGGGGTAAAAGAACCTGCCCCCCTCCCCCCTCCCCCCTCCCCCCGTAATAGAACTCATAGCTCAGCGCGAGAGAACCCACACCGCCGACGGATAGCGGCCGACGATAACACAGCGCACAGACGGCTCTCAACTTTGTCAACTGTCAACATGGCGAGTTGAGCAACATATGTGTTCTTGCGCCACCGCCGCCGGGAGGAAACTTCTCGAACTTGAGGACCAAAGACTCAAGAGGCAAGGAAGAAGCGAGGCGGGGACACATATCATCTTTATTTTGCGAGGAAAGGGCGGCCTCGCAAGTTATATCATTAATCACGTGCGTACGTGGAGACGCATGTACACACAAACACGCACACGAGCGCTCAAGCACACACGTACATAGACACAAACACACACAGAGATAAATAAACAAACAAGTGCTCATCTAAAAACCACATAAACACACATGCGCATACACAAAAAAAAATAAACACACACACCCATGTACACACACAGCCAGCCTGACAGAGAGGAAACCATAGACAGACAGACGGAAATACAAGCACAACCGAAAAAAAAAATCCGAATGCTTGTTTCTTTGTACAGAACCTCTCCCACTCTCATCACCCACACACGAAAAATGGAAATCTTCCTCTCCCTTATCCAATATCCACATATACCCACACACCCAAAGAAAAACAAACAAACAAAAGAATAGAAAGAATGAGACAGAAGACGCAGAAAAAAGAAAGAGAGAAAGAAGAAGATGAAGAAGAAAAAGAAGAAGAAGAAGAAGATGAAGAAGAAAACACGCAGCAATATCGCACAAAGCTTGGACAGAGATACATCGTAGACGAGCAGAGATAAAGCCTGCAGGTCATTTAAAGTTTCCCTCCGAGGCAGAAAAAGTGTTTGCAAAGTTGTGATAACAGCGCACTTGCAAAGGAACCGTTTAAAGACTGGTGTTACCTGGCGTGACTAAAAGACTCTTGCATAAGAATCCCCACTTTGACACAATGGCAGCCGGCCCAATTTAACGAGACTGATGTACACACAAACTCACTCGTTTATAATTAGTTAGGGAAGGAACAGGAGTGGAAAAAGAGAGAGGGGTAAGGGTAGGCAGGGGGGAGAGGGAAGAGGATTGATATGGAGGGGCTGGATGGGGGAAGAAGAAAATGAATGAATGAGAGAAAGAGAGCAATAGATACATGGGTAGATGGAGAGATAGATTGTGGAAGGGAGAGAGTGAGAAAGGCAAAGGGAGAGAGAGGGAGAAAGAGAGAAAGAGAGGAAGAAAGATAGGGAAAGGGAAAGGGAGGGAGAGAGAGAAAGAAAGAAAGAGAAAGAGAGAGAGAGAGAGAGAGAGAGAGAGAGAGAGAGAGAGAGAGGGAGAGGGAGAGGGAGAGGGAGAGGGAGGGAGGGAGAGGGGAGAGGGAGAGGGAGAGGGAGAGGGAGGGAGTGAGGGAGGGAGAGAGAGAGAGAGAGAGAGAGAGAGAGAGAGAGAGAGAGAGAGAGAGAGAGAGAGAGAGAGAGAGAGAGAGAGAGAGAGAGAAGAGAGAGAAAGAAAGAGAGAAAGAGGAGAAAGAGAGAAAGAGAGAAAGGGGGGGGGGGGGGGGGGGGGGGGGGGGGGGGGGGGGGGGGGGGGGGGGGGGGGGGGGGGGGGGGAGAGAAAGAATGCCCACTTGACACAAGAGAGCCGGCCAATTTAAGAGAAGTGTACACAAACTCACTCGTTATAATTAGTTAAGGGAAGACAGGAGTGGAAAAGAGAGAGGGTTGAGGGTAGGAGGGGGAGAGGGAAGAGGGCTGATATGGAGGGGGGAGAAGGGGGAAGATGAAAAATGAATGAAGAGAGAAAGAGTGCAATAGATACAGGGTAGAGGAGAGATAGATGTGGAAGGGAGAGAGTGAGAAGGAAGGGAGAGAGAGGGAGAGAGAGAAAGAGAGGAGAGAAAAGATAGAGAGAAGGAGAGAGAGAGAGAGAGAGAGAAGAGAGAAGAAGAGAGAAGAGAGAGAGAGAGAGAGAGAGAGAGAGAGAGAGAGAGAGAGAGAGAGAGAGAGAGAGAGAGAGAGAGAGAGAGAGAGAGAGAGAGAAAGAGAGAGAGAAAGAGAGAGAGAGAGATTGATCGGAGGGTATGCAAATATAGAAAAAATAGGTAGATGGATAGATAGATAGATGGATAGAAAGATAGATAGGTAGACAGATTGATACGTAAGCAGATAAGTAAACAGATACATGGATATATATAGAGAGAGATAGATCGAAGATTAAATAAATAGACAGATAAAATAGACAGATAATCAGATAAGAGACAGACAAACATATAGACAGATACATAGATAATAAATAGAAGACAAAAGAAATAGATCAAAAGACAAATAAATGGCGAAATAGATAAGCAGGTACATAGATAGATAGATAGATAGATGAGAGAGAAAATAAGTAAATATAGTCTGACATCTAAGTATGGACAGAAACATACTCCTACATACAAACACACACAGACGTACACAAGCCGAACTGTAGACAGAATGACAAACAAAATTAATAAATCTGAGAGCAAAAGACATAGCAATGACTAAGGCAAAGAAAAGAGAGAAAATTAAAGTCATTGAAATATAAATATGAACTAGGAACTTTAATTAACAGCAAGTGAATTTCATGTCCCAACTTCGGTTATAGTTGACAGCTCGTTCAGACGAAAGGAAAAGCTGAAAGTATGAAATATTTTAGCCTGACTACACACTTTGAATCGGTTATATTTTTACTTGTTCAGTTCAAGTGGATGAACTATTTAATTGTTTTTGTTTTATTACTTACTTTGTTTTCATTCAAATGTTGGTTTTGTGATTTGAGATTAAGCTGTTTGACCTCTTTGATATTCTTTATATCATCTCGTATGAGTGTATTAATGTTCAGATGAATGCAAGTATGTATGTATCTATGTGAATGAATATATTGTAAGCATATCGACCTATAAATCTGCTTTATGTCCACGTAGGGATGAACACGTACACAGATACTCATACATAAACAAACACAATCAAGCTTTCGAGACACGACGACATAACCATAACCCCCCCCCCCCCCCAGTCATACGCACACACATAAACGGACCTAATCGCACGCACACAGAAAGTAGGTCATCGAACCAACTCTCATGGCGTAAGAGCTAAAACGCCTATCTCATGAACATCAATATCGACCTTGCCATCGAGGACTTCGCATCTTATAACCTTATGTTGTCTAGTTACTGCCTTGAAATAGAGATCATATTGTCTCAGTTCTAATAATTTTCTTAATGGAATCGTAAGATCATTTTATTTATGATTCAACAAGTGCATTTTAGTTTTTTTTTTGTTTACTGTATGCATTGCGACAAACTAAAGTAGAAATGGTATGACTGAGAATTAATATCTTCATACACTAAAGAGATGTTTATTTCTTCGTCGGAAATACATTATATTATCGAAACCATTCAAAAGCATTTCCTTTCTTACTACATTTCTTTATTTCTTTCATTAGCGGTTGCTAAGTACTTTATTGAACTTTCGTTTTAAAAATGAAAATCATGAGTTCTGTTAATGTTTTCATTAATAGTAAGCATACAAAAAAAAAGCGAGTCATAAGCATAGAAAGAACTTCCGTTCACTAAGATACTTACTGTATATTACATGTTGTTCAGAAAACACTTTCAATTTGCGAGGAATTTTTTGGGGGGCAAACCATTTAAGAAGCTTAAATGTCACTAATTATGAAGATATTACACATTACATAAACGTTCATAACTAGAAACACACAGGTTCTCAAGCACGCTCATGATGATAATTATTGTGATATTGATAATGTTGTGTTGTGATATGTTATCATGGTTATCATAAGAATATTAATAACGATGATAATAACAATAATTAATAATAATGATCATAATAATAATAATGATGGTAAAGATAATAATGACAATGACACTAGTTAAAGTAACTAACTGTTCTAGTAATAGCAATAACGTTAATGAAAATAATAATGATCATAATGATGACCGACGATGACAATGACCATGACAATGAAGATGACAATGAGGATGATATCGATGATGACGATGAAGATGACGATGAAGAGGACGATGATGCAGAGGAATGCACAACGATCCCCCTGGACGGAGATGATGATGAAGCTTTGAATTAGAAGTTGATATTACAATGAAAATCCAAAATGAATTCCTCATCATCTCTGTATCATTCTTCACTATTACTTACTTAGCTTCCTAGTCATATTTGGCAACAGGGTTTTC
>NC_061847.1:4274738-4277238 GCF_019202785.1 Penaeus chinensis | reverse complement strand
GCCAGGTGTCAGTCATGCAGCTTCTCTCAGCCAGAATAAAGCAAAGGTTGTGAGTACCTGAACTCCATTTCGCAAATGGAGCACAGGAAAAAAAAAAAAGGTTTGAAAAAAAAAAAAACAGTGCGTGTGTAAAATGACTTAAAAAATATTTTGAGCGCTTATTGACAAAAATAATCTTATTTGATTTAGAAGTTTTAATGAATTGTTTAGTTTGCTAAGAAAAAAGACCGAAAGTATAGTAGTTTCAGGTTTTTGTTATAAAAGGAGTTCAATAAAAATCTTTACAGATAGATTGTAATTTTTTTTTTTTAATCTATTTGAATTTAAAATCTATATAAGATTTTCAGCGAGATGCGATCCTATCGATGAATTTATTTTGCAAATATAAAAAAAAAAACATTTCCACATATATTCTTACCTAGTCTCCATAATCTAGAAGTATGATAACAATAGTGATTGTAAAATACGTAAATATTTTCTGTATCTGCCTGCAAATGCAACACTCCTAACACTTATTAACATCCTCCTACTGGTCGACAATGAAATCAAACTTCAAAGTACCGTGATATTACCCTAAAACCTAATATATGATGAGTATAACCCAAGCATGAAGGACAGCAAAACACGTCCAGACACGAGTCATAAAACACAGGTTAGTGACATGATTTCTCGATATACGTTATACGATTATAGGAGAGATCCCTTTGTACGTTATATGATTATATGATCAGTTCTCTTCTACGTTATACATTATATGAGAGTCTCCATCGTACTTTATACGTTATATGGGAAGCTACCTTGTATGCTATATGTTGAGTCAGTTATACTTCGTATAAGAACTCTATCTTGTTAAAAAAACATTTATTGTTGCATTATTGTCCTATGAGAGGTCCTCTTGTACTTTTTCCCATTATATGCTTAGTCCGCTTTTATGCTATATGTTATACGAATGTTTTCATTGTATTGTATACATCGTGTGCTATACGTTATATATGAAAGCTTAAAGATTAAAGTCTCTCCCTCAGCTCACAACTCGCTTCAAGGTCTTCCGAGCGGAACGAAAATCTACTGAGGAGGAATTGCTCCTCAACCTTCTGAAATACTCTCCTGACGGAAGGCCCTTGAGGACGAGGGGGAGGGGGGGAGCACCAAAGAAGGGAGGGGGTAGTGCAGAAGGGGTGGGGATGAGGAGGGGTGGGATGGGAAGGGGGGCGAGAGGAGAAGAGGAAGGAGGAGGGGAATGCACAAGGAAGGCGGGGGTGGGTGGGGCACCTGGGGAGGGGGTCAGAGCAGAGGGCATTGAGGACTGGGGGTAGCAAAGGGGGTGAGTAAGAGCGGAGGAGGGGAAGAAGATGGGCACGGCGGAGAGGGTGGGGTCGGGGGGAGGGGCATAGGGATGGATCAGGTGGGGAGGGGGGTGAAGGGCACAGCAAAGGGGTGGGGGAGAGAGGGAGGGGGAGCTCTAAACGAAGGCCTTTGAACTCCAGCCTCGCCGGGGACTGATTCATCTCGTCCTCGTGGGCAGGTGGTTGGGCGGCTGGCGGGAACAGGGAGTCGTGTGCAAGGGGGGGGGGGGGGGGGGAGGTTGATTCTTATCACTGTATTATTCGTTTTCGTTTTAATCTGGAAAGGAATCTCTCTCTGCCTTTGTCTCTATCGGTCTCATTCTCTCTCTCTCTCTCTCTCTCTCTTTCCATTCGCTCCGTCTCTCTCTCTTCCTCTTCTTCTTTTTTTCTTTCTATTTCTCTCTGTTCATCTTTATTTCAATCAGTCTATATATTTTAACTCTCGTCCTCCGTTTTCTTGTTTTATCGTTCTGTTTATCTATTTTCCAATCTATCAACAAAATTTCACTTCTCTCTCATTTCATCCTCGGAAAATCCGGTTAACTGCGATTCGTTTATGCGTCGCGACTAATGTCTTTATCTCTGACGGCGAATCTTATCAGCAGACTAATAGTAACGCGAAATAGTCAAAGCCCGATCTTTGTGAACTTACACAGGGATAAGTTCAAATCTGAATACCTTTTGGCTATTCTCCCTCCAGACATGATTTGGTTCGATAGACATTTTTCCCGTGAGCCGTTCGGATTTTGTACTATCTATCGTATTGTAGAAGATTTTGGTGAATTACCTTTTCTCGCCATAATATAAATGGATCGCCTAGACTTTATCTATCGTAAACAGACTCACACTCCTCAATGCCTTCATTTTTTTTTTTCGAACCTCCCATTGTATATAAAGAAGTTAGTTGGTAATGTTAATTTTTTAACGTTTATTAAATCAAGCACATTCGCGTCTATATATCTATCTATATATCTACACATACATCCGCCCCCCTCCCCCACACACATATATATATATATATATATATATATATATATATATATATAATTTTCTGTATGTGAAGGGTAATGTGCGGGGAAAAGAGACTAAGGCGACTAACTAACGGCTTGAAAAAAAGAAAAAAAAGTTAAATTGACCGCCTGACAGTAATAATA
>NC_061847.1:4254738-4259738 GCF_019202785.1 Penaeus chinensis | reverse complement strand
TAGTTCGTTTTTCATTTTCATTAAGTACATTTTGAAACTTTCTTGGCTAATAGGTTCGTTTTTTTATTTTCCTAAGGCACATTTTGAAACTTTTTTAATTTTCCTTAGGCATATTTTGAAACTTCTTTGAGCTAACAGTTCGTTTTTCATTTTCATAAAGTATATTTTGAAACTTTTTTGGGCTAATAGTTCGTTTTTCATTGTTCATACGTACGAAACTTCTTTTTTTCATTTCTTTAGGTACATTTTGAAACTTCTTTGGTTTAATAATTCGTTTTACATTTTTAAAGTACATTTTGAAACATCTTTGGACTAAATTTTTTTTTCATTTTCCTTAGGTACATTTTGAGCCTCCATTGGGCTTACAAATTTTGATTAATGATTATCCGAAGTTCGTTTTTCATTATCGCTGCCTCGTTTATCTGGCGAGCGCGACGACATTAAATTTATCTGAACGAGATAAGAAGAAAGAATTGTGGAGAGTATGGGCAAGGGAATTAGATATTGTTATTCAATTTTGCGTTTATTTATTTATAAATTTGTCTCTTTATTTATATTTTTTAATGGGATTTAGATCTACCTTTCTTTCTGCTATTTGTTTTCTCTCTTTTTCATTCTTATTATCTTTCTCTCTTCTGATTTCTCTTTCTCCCTCCCCCTCCTATATCTCTCTTCATCCCTTACCCCATATCACACCTGTCGCTTCCCTCTTTCTCTCTCTCTCTCTCTCTCTCTCTCTCTCTCTCTCTCTCTCTCTCTCTCTCTCTCTCTCCCTCTCCCCCTTTTCTCTCTCTATCCCTTATCCCACCTGTCGCTTCCCCCTTTCCCTCCCTTTACCCCCAAACGGAGTCTCTCCTATTTTTCGAAAAAAAAAGAAAAAAAAAATATCCCGAGAGCACAGCCAGAGGTCGGAGAAGCGCTCAGCTGAGAACGGAAGCCCGAGTTCGGTTATGCACAGAACGGCCTTTTCGGATTAACTGCTTTTCAGGCCATGCAGTAAATTTGCCCGATGGAAACGGACGGCATGCGGGCGAAGGGCGTCTCTTTAACTTCCTTATTTTTTCGGAGTGATGCTCTGTTTGGTTCTCTCTCTCTCTCTCTCTCTCTCTCTCTCTCTCTCTCTCTCTCTCTCTCTCTCTCTCTCTCTCTCTCTCTCTCTCTCTCTCTTTCTTTTCTCTTTCTTTTTTTTTCTCTTTCATTCTCTCATTATTTTTTTCTTTCTCTCTCCACACACACACACACACACACACACACACACACACACACACACACACACACACACACAACCACACACACCCACACGCATACACACACACACTCTCTCTCTCTCTCTCTTTATCTATTTTTTTTCTCTCTGTCTCTCTACACACACACACACACACACACACACACACACACACATATAATATATATATATGTATATATATATATATATATATATATATCCCTCTCTCTCCCTCTTTCTCTCTCTCTCTCTCTCTCTCTCTCTCTCTCTCTCTCTCTCTCTCTCTCTCTCTTTCTCTCTCTTCCCTCTCTCTCACACACGTGCGCGTAAACCCATAAAAAATATTGATAGATTCCGCCCATCCTCCCTGACGCCGCCCTATCTCACGCCATCGCCCACGCTTCACCGCGCCCTCACGCTACCCCATTCTACAATATCCTACCTATATTCACATCACACGGCCCGGTAACGCTACATCATCTCTCCCGATCTACACGGCTCTGTCACGCCGGTCCTTCTCAATGGACGATGCCCCTGTGTTCTTTCATTCTGTGACACTACACTTCGTCATGGTTTCTTTTTCCTGGGTTATTTTTCGCCGAGAGATATTGTGGGGAAATCATTTTGTTAGGTTTCTGTAGGGAATGTGTTTAATCTAATTATGGGCTAATGTAGGAAGGTAATGTATTGAATTTATTAAGGCACTGAATAAAAAAGTTCTAATTTTCTTGCCAACTACCTAAATATTAAAGTTTTAAAACGCAGGAATAGATTTGTTTTTGTCTAACTATGACCAACCGCGGTAGCAAATCCCGACTGGAATTAGTGAATTAGCTCTAAATGCTTTACTATTATTTAATAAAAGTTGGTCTCTCTTGCTACATAAAAGTTTTAACTGCATTACTAAACTATTAGTTTTTGAAAACTTAATAGTTTACTACAAACTAAGTAAAACTTTAATCCTCTTGCTCTTATTAAAAGACTAGCAAGTAACTTTAATACACTAAATTAACAAGTAAGATTAGTTCCACTTACTCTGCTACTTCAAAGCACCAACTCAACTAAAACTATTTTTATTACGCAAGACCACCTCAAAAAAAAAAGAAGAAAAAAAAATATATATGTATGTATAAATAACAGAAATCATAAATAATAGCAACAGCATCAACAACGAGAAGAATAAATCAAATAATCCACAGCAACCGTCAGTATCTTTATAATAACAACAGCAAATACAACAACAACAACAGCATCAACAACAAGAATAAATCCAATGATCCACAGCAACCCTCAGTATCTTTACATCAGGCCAAGACATTGAGCTCTAAACCCAATTTCAACCTCACTTATAAAAACACTTGAGACTCGGCGATCGGTTTGCAGAAACTTCTTGTCCTATTTGGCATGCGTGGAGAATTCTTTTGGGGGGAACTAAAGTATTTTGAGTGATTTCTTTCAACTTCCCGTTTTCTTTTGATGCTTTGTTTCTGAATATATAAGATTATTAAGCTGAACATTGAAATAAAAAGCATTTGATATAAAGAAAGGAGGAAGGGAGGAAAGAAAAAGAAATGCACTGTCCGGAGAGAATTTCGAAAATGAAATAAAGTAGCATATAATAAATTAAATATAATAGCATATAGTAAAAAGCCTGGTGTTGCTATTAACGTGCGTTAAGAGCAACACCAGGCTAATTTTCGCGCCGATATTTGAACATATAGCGGAATCTCTCTCTTCCTCTCTTCCCTTTCCCTTTCAACCCTTTTTTTTCCCTAAGGTAAACTGTTCACACAATATTTTTTTCTTCTTGGTATTCGTTTCAAATTATCTCGACGAGGAGCGAGCATTTCAACCATTCCGTCAGCACGTGGGGGGTGTATGTGTGAGTGAAAACATCTGGCCTTTCGAGCGAGGCAGTGAGAATGATGGTGGCTTAGGAAACCTAATCAAGTGAAGTGAAAACATAAAAATATATATATATTTTTTTTTGGTTAAGTCCGTGTGTCTGTGTGTGTTTATGTCTCTGTACAAGAAACGGAAATACATACATACATACATACACACACACACACACACACACACACACACACACATATATATATAGAGAGAGAGAGTAGAAAGAGGAGAGATAGTAGAAAGAGAAAAGAAAGAAAGAAAGATAGATATATAGATAGATAGATAGATAGATAGAGAGAGAGAGAGAGAGAGAGAGAGAGAGAGAGAGAGAGAGAGAGAGAGAGAGAGAGAGAGAGAGAGAGAGAGAGAGAGAGAGAGAGAGAGAGAGAGAGAGAGAGAGAGAAAGAGAAAGAGAAAGAGAAAGAGAAAGAGAGAGAGAGAGAGAGAGAGAGAGAGACGGGATGGGGGGGGGGGGGATTGACAGACCGAAAAAGCGCGAGGCAGAGATATGAAAAGATAGACAGAAAGACAACGGAAGATTGACACACAGATAAGAAGTGAGAAAAACGAAAAAAAAAAACAAAAAAACGAGGGGAGAAAGGAAATGACAAACACCACAAGTTATCCCACCACCCTACCTATTCCCTGTATCTATACACCGTACAAATAAGCCAGAGAAAATGGTTTAAACATCGCAATTTTCAGGCACAAAAAAAAAAAAAAAAAAAAAAAACAGGAAAAAAAAGACAGTTCACAGAGACCGATCCGGCATCTGTATGTTTTATCTCGTCAACGCTGCCAGCAGTACGGAATAACATGGATCAGCTGGGACAATATTCAGGAAAATTTTCTCCCACTCGCGAAAGAGAAAGTGAGATAGACAGATAGATAGATAGATAGATAGAGAGGGGGGAGGGGGAGGGAGGGGGGAGGGGGAGGGAGGGAGGGAGGGAGGGAGGGAGGGAGGGAGGGAGGGAGAGGGAGGGAGGGAGGGAGAGATAGAGAGAGATAGAGAGAGATAGAGAGAGAGAGAGAGAAAGAGAGAGTGAGAGAGACAGAGAGAGAGAGAAAGAGATTATAAGGAGCGAGTGAAAGAAAAGAAAGATCTAGAGAGACAAATAGATAAGTGAAAGATGGGTAGTCAGATATGAATAATCTATCTATCAACCTATCTCTCTCTATATATACACATCTATATATCTATCTATCATTCTATCTATCTATATATATATCTATACATATATGTATATATATTTATACTTATATATATACATATATACATATATATATATATATATATATATATATATATATATATATATATATATATATATATATATATATATATAGCACACGCACACGCAGACACATACACATACACATACATGGAAAAAAAAAAAATCAACAGCCATGTATTCCACTACAAGACTTAAACATTTCATTGTAAAAAGTACTTCGTTGCTTTACACAATGGAATCTCCCTAATCATAGTATTGTCACCGATAAGATGTATCCATATATATCACGGTTGGATACATGTGCTTCAGATTTTCAATTATTTGTACTTGTACTTTGAGTTATAAAAAATATGGATGTTACTTGTACTTGTAGTTAGACACGGGTACATTGCATTCAACCATGATTTATATACTGTATATAGATACTAGCAAACTTTGTGATCATACGCTTGGGTAAATAGGTACAGTGTGTTATAATATTCGTATTGAAATAAATGATAAAAGAGCATAATTATGAAGTATTTTCTCAGAAATATGCATTAGATTTCGTTTTACTACTGATGTGAGAAATATATGTATAGACTTTGCATTTGCAGCATTGAGAATATTCAAGTTATCCATGAAGTACATGTTCTTGATAT
>NC_061847.1:4242238-4247238 GCF_019202785.1 Penaeus chinensis | reverse complement strand
GTGTTTGGATGTTGGGGAGTGTATGGGGAGGTAAATGCGTGTTTGGGGTGTTGACCGTGGGTACGAGTGGGTATGGGGTGCGTGGGTGGGAGGCGAGTATGTGTTTTGGATACGTGCACGTATCATTTAAACAGAAAACAAGAATAAAACACACACAAACACAGAGATTAACAAAGAAATAATGGGATAAAACACAAGTGAAAGTCAAGGAAACAAAATGAACAATAAAAACAAACCTGCTCTTCTTCTCCCTTGCAGAATCTCCCTTTTTTTCCCTCTCTCTGACTCTGACTCTGACTCTGACTCTGACTCTGACTCTGACTCTGACTCTGACTCTGACTCTGACTCTGACTCTGACTCTGACTCTGACTCTCTCTCGCGCTGGCGGTCTCAAGGAACTTTACGAGAAATCTAAAGAAAAGGAGAAGAGGCTGGTGTTTGGGGCACGCACACAGGAGATGCTCCATTTAATTAATCACTCGAGGGATTTCTCTGTGTGAAGATGATGATAGCAAAAATGGGATAAAGAATCGAATGAATTATCATAAATATAATCATTGTCATCATCACTATCATTATCATTATTATTATCATTACTACAATTGTTATCATCATCATCACACTCATCACCATCATCACAAACATCCTGCTAAAAGTTTACATGAACACTTACCCGTCAGAGATTATCGATGCCGGAGGTAAAAGAAAATGGAAAATGAAAAACCCGAGTCAAGAATCGCTCACAGCAGATTCAACCCCAGCGTGAGCGCGAACAAACGATCGAATTCTATCCTGAACGCAGATGACCAATGTCGTCGCGTGAAGAACCAAAGACCTTCCTAACCCACAAACTTCTCCCTCGTTTTCGATCCCCCTAAACTTAACCCTTTCCCTATCACCGCATTTTCCATCCGACTGCTTCATCAATTACAGTAAGGTATTCTGGACATTTAAAGATGCAATTTGCGTTTACCTTATGGTGAAGAGAAGGGAGGTCCGGAAATAACCTCTGACGACCTTCCGTGGCTGGAACATGGTGATTGCACTAAAATGACTTAAGTGTTATCCCTCGGATCGTAACGATTTCACAAAGACTTCGTTTTCACTGGGAAATCATTCGGAAACAGCAATAGCACTGTAAACAAACTTCACTTCCGATATGAGCAATGAGCACTGTGTCAACCAAAGACTATATACTGAAAGACAGGAATGATACTATATTTACCTTTTGAAAAAAATGTATGCCCATAAAACCTACATTACCGCCATCTATCGAACTGACGCAGTACCTTCTCGTGTGTTAGTTTGGTAGATAACAAAGCTTAACATAAACAATAAAACAAGATATCCTGCAATCCATAACCACGTATATTTCATAACAAAGGCTCATTACTGTAAAATCCAAATGTTTCCTTTTCTTCATTTCTCCAATATGGATAAAATCATTCGATTTTCTTTTGCTAATAGGCTATCTTATTTCGAGGAGAATACGATATTATTTTAATCTATCATGTGATTTAATAGGGCGAACAAAAATGCATGTTAACCCTCTCATCCTACGTTTTCCTCCATATTAAATAACAAATACCTTTATTGTTATTGGTCGGTGCGGCCAGGGAGTCCTAAAAAACATATATAGAGATATTCATTTGCATAGTTTCTATTTGATAAACGTAACATGGATGAAACCTGCCAGTCATTTTCAAAGTATAACCGGTTTAGAAAAACAAACAAACAAACAGACGACAAACGTGCTTCGCTACTGCCACCTGTAGGCTTGATGCAAAACTACTATAACTTAATCATTCCCATTTTTCAGTAAATGTTTTTGAGTGACAAATACTTGGACTTCACGCGTTACATGCTCCAAGACACTTTATGCAAGATTAACGCGCAATTCAGCTGCTTGCTTCGAGTCGAGAGGAAAAAGGCTGGAATGTGCGTAGGGATCAGTCTGTGATCGATCTTTTCCGCGCGACATTTTCGTTGATTTTCTGGTATCGGTTCGCGCCTTCATATTCATTTTCATATCGATGAGTATTGTTATTCATTGCCCTATACGCTGTGATCTTTGATTCTGAATACTTTAACTATATATATATATATATATATATATATATGTATATATAGTTATATGTGTATATATGTGTGTGTGTGTGTGTGTGTGTGTGTGTGTGTGTGTGTGTGTGTGTGTGTGTGTGTGTGTGTGTGTGTGTGTGTGTGAACTTAATCCTTCACGAAACAAGACTTGCAATTGACTCATTGTGATGTTACATCTTCATCAGCATTACATATTGATAGCCAATGGATTACCTGAGGTCCAAGGCCTGTTGTAAGCTTACATAATTAACCAACAACCAGTTCTGAAGCACAGTGGCACATCCTCAACCCAGGAAGTGTGCTAACATGCCGGTGGAGGACGTCTGCTCCATGTTCGTTGATTCAGGCTTTGAATGTACTGTTTCACCGCATATGTTATCACTTTATGTTACGGATTATCACTTCAGCATGTTATGGCTTATCACTTCAACATAGTATGGTTTAACACATCAACATATTACGGTTTATCACTACAACATATTACGGTTTATCACTTCAACATGTTACGGTTTATCACTACGACATAATGGGCTTTATCACTTCACTATGGCATGCTTTATCATTTCAACGTAATACGATATATCAGTTCGCTAGAACGTGCTTTATCACGTCACCTTAGAACGTTTCGTCACTTCACCTAAATGCATTTCATCACTCTACTGTAATATGCTTTATCACTTAAACATAATGTATTATAATGCACCTGCTACATGTTATTGCTCGGATTACGTAAGCGGCTGTGTTTCTAGATTTATGTATGTCATAACCAACTTCTCTTTCATGATAAAATTTACAGGAAGCGCCGCGATAGTTTCTTCTTCCTTTTCCCTTGTCTTGGGGATTGTTAATGTAATTATATATTGCATTATCCTCTTATGAGACCCTATTCATGTTCGGTTATCATAATACTCGTAACTGACATCATTAAAAATTCAAGCCAAAAACCGTAAGACAGAAAAATATAAATGAGAGAGAGAGAGAGAAAGAGAATGAGCGAGAGAGAGAGAGAGAGAGAGAGAGAGAGAGAGAGAGAGAGAGAGAGAGAGAGAGAGAGAGAGAGAGAGAGAGAGAGAGAGAGAGAGAAACAGAGAGAGAGAGAGAGAGAGAGAGATAGAGAGAAACAGAGAAAGGGAAAGAGAGAGAGAGAAAGAGAGCAGGGCAAGAAGAGGCTGAGAAGACCTATATCTATGTGCTACTCGAGACTTCGATTTCTTTCTCAAATAGTTCCTTGCTCGGAGACTTGGGCTCAGATAATTGTGCAATATTTCCTTGTTTATCGGCAACCAGGGAAAATGGCTTTGTATTTTGGCCCAGTTTCTCTTTAGAAAACAAAAAGACTAGATAAAAAAGAAGAAGAAAAGAGGAAAGATATTCCAAATATTCGCAGAAGGAGTTATGGGACAGTGTCCCCACAGTAACGTTTTCTTTGGTAATAACATTTTCGAGAAAACGGGAAGTGACGCGATTGCACCATCGTGGAATCCGCATAAATAACGAGACTAAATTATCCGTTTAAAAGAAAAGGGAATTCTCAGAAATGGCGAACTCGCTGCATTTTTCTGATGAGCTCGGATAAATCGGATGGTTCCGTTGTACTTGATTGTCTATCTGTTCCGTTATCTGACACTGGTGGGAAACATTACCATTATTTCTTAATATTTCGTTTGAATTAATTGGGCAGGTAACGTCATATGAGAGTTATATTAAAGATAAAGATTAGGATGATGTTCAGATCACGTCACGGTTTTTAGATGCTTCGATAGATTTATTACATATCTCGGAATTTTAAAATTTTATATTATTTATGTTTTTACTCTCACGCGAAGCAAGACAGTATGTTTACTGTAAATCTAAAATAAAGAGTAAAGTCAATTAATATAAAACGTAAGCAGACAAGAATATTTCCCATAGAAATACGATACAAATACTTATAATAATAAAAGTATTCCGCTGTAATCAACCAGGCAATTTTCGTCACCTTCCGGATTCTTGAATAAAACACAGGCGAGGAAGAACCAATGTCTCGCGTCAGAGCATCTGCTAAGCTGAAAGGAATCTTCTTTTCCAATGTTGATTCAGCGCCGTCGCTCGAAGATGACACGGAGTTCGATCCTTGCGGGGGGTCTGTCGTAAATAGTAATTTTTTCCCCTTCAGCACATGCTAATTTTCTGCCCTGGGTTGTCACCCTTGAGGATTTCCCTTTGACCGCACATAGACACAGACACACGCGTAAGGACAGAAGCACACATACAACCACACACACACACACACACACACACACACACATACACACACACACACACACACACACACACACACACACACGTGCGCGTGCGTACACACACACACACACACACACACACAGAGATAGAGAGAGAGAGGGAAAGAGAGAGAAGGGAGTAGAGAGAGAGAGAGAGAGAGAGAGAGAGAGAGAGAGAGAGAGAGAGCGAGAGAGGAGAAAGAAAGAGAGAAAGATAGAGTGAAAAAAGAAACACTTTGCCTGATAAATTATGATAGATGGAACCGATTTCAGTTTCTTCTACGCAAAGGATTTCGCGATGATGTGGCCCAAAGGTCAGATTACTCCGGGATTTATTGGGATTTTCCTTTGTTTTTTCCCCTCATAGAATGTGATTCATGGTCCTGTTTGCGCTACACGAGAACGATAGAAGAAATGGCTTATGACCGAGGCGATAAAAAGTCGAGGTGATGGAGAGAGTATAGACAACCGTCAGTTTTTTTTTATTGGTGTTATTGTTGTTAATGTCATAAATGACATTTAATTATCATTATATTTATCATCATTATACTGCTACTGCTAATGATGATAATCACAGTTTTCACACACATATACATTCATATATATATATATATATATATATATATACATATATATATA
>NC_061847.1:4227238-4229738 GCF_019202785.1 Penaeus chinensis | reverse complement strand
CCTATATATATATATATATATATATATATATATATATATATATATATGTATATATATGTATATATATATGTATCTATATATATATATGTGTGTGTGTGTGTGTGTGTGTGTGTGTGTGTGTGTGCGTGTGTGTGTGTGTGTGTGTGCGTGTGTGTGTGTGTACATACATACATACCCATATGCATGTATGTATGTGTATGAATAAATATAAATATATAAATATATATGTATATATATATATATATATATATATATATATATATATATACAAGCATGTGTATATACGTATGTATATATATACATACATCATATATATACATATATATGTATATATGTATATATATATATATATGTATATATGTATATATATATATATTTCTATTTATATTTATATTTATACATGTGTATATATATATATATATTTTTATTATTATTATTCTTTTAACAGCCATTCATTCCACTGCAGGACATGGGCCTCTCTCAATTCACTATTGACAGGTTATATGGCAGTTATATGCCTGATTGGATGCCCTTCCTAATCAACCGCGGTTCGGCGCACTTTCACTTGTGCCACGGCGGTGACTTCCCCTACGACACCTGCGTTAGACTTCTCAAGGCGATGTGTCGTTTTCTCGGGCTCGAGCCAGCAGTCAGAGCGCAGGCAGTTTTACGACCGCCGCGACGGGGAATTGAACTCTTGACCACGAGGGTCGAAATCCAGTGCTCCAACCACTGGATCATCGTGGTAGTCCATATATACATATATATATATACATATATATATATGTGTGTGTGTGTGTGTGCGTGTGTGTGTGTGTGTGTTGTATGTATAAATGTGTAGATGGGTATATATGAATCTGAAGTATGGAAACATCTCAGAATATAGCCATTTACTTGTGTCTCTGTTTATCTATGCTATGTCTCCATATCTAGGTGTCTACCCATGTTTACATATACTTACTTACTTACACACATATATGCATATATATGTATATGTATATGTATATATATACACATATATATTCATATATATATATATTTATATATATATATATGGATATATATGTATATGAATATATGCATATATATATATATATATATATTTATATGAATATATATATATATATATATATATATATATATATGTATGGATATATACATACATACGTATATGTATGTATATATATATATATGCATATATATGTATATATAAAAATACAAATATACATCTATACACACACACAGACACACACACACACACACACACCCTACACATATATATATATATATATATATATATATATATATATATATGTATGTATGTATAAATATATATAGATATATGCATATATATATTTATATATATATATTTATATTTGTATATAATATATATATATATATGTATATATATAAATATATCAATATATACTGTACTTGTGAGCGTGCGCGCATGAGTGCTTTTGTGTGTACAGAGTTTTGGGTTGCAAAAGGCAATATCAACAGAGGGAATCCGATTCCCGGACCAGGAGGGATAAGGGTTAGTGCGAACACTGAAAGACACTCCAGGGAATATATTCCGTGAACCGCCTCCGTTTGGAGATGATTTCAGGGGTTGCATCTTGATCTCGACAAGGAACCCTCGACTGGAGGGCCTCGAGTGTCAAAGCGGGTGGTGATACAAGCGCTTTGCAACCATCGTGGGATGTACTTCACATAACAACAAGCGTGTTCCCTTATATTCATATATGCTGATGACAATACATACACAGGTTCACTGAGAGATGTGCACATACATACATGGGCACGCAAAAAAAGACCAAGCACTTTACTGACATCTAAGACCTAGCTCTGCCACTTGGCTTTCCTTTTGACATCTGATTCTACTGTACACACACATACTTACTTACCTACTCTCTCTCTCCACTAACACAAACACAGAGGCATACACACACAGGGTTTGACTTATGGGAGCAATATTGTCCTTGTAGTCCTCGTGAAGCAGACGAATGCAAGATGAAACAGTCTCTCCCACCGCTGCCACCATTTACTGTGGTATTTTTGAGAAAGTGTGATGCAGCAAGAGTTTGACACTTTGGTCTTTCCAAATGAATTACCATTTTCATTATGATTGTGTTTCAGAATTAATAATATAATATCTAATATTATCAGAATTTTTTTTTTTTTTCTTTCTTTTCTCTTCCTGTCAGCATAGGTAATGTCTAAAAGTCTGTTGTGATATTTCATTCTGAATAGAAAACTACAGGTTCAGGAAAGTTTGAAAGATAGAGCTAAAAATATGTAAAAATGAAAGAAAAAAAAAAAGTGAATACGTCACATCTGGATTGGGTTTCAGTCAAAAGTTTAGAGCCACCGAATAATTCAGAAGTGAAAAAAAAAAAAGACTTTAGAATTTCCCTTTAGCTACCGCAGGACGTGGATTGACACAGTAAAGGGAAACCACAGATGCGTCATTATCATATCCAATGTCCAGTCTCTCGTA
>NC_061847.1:4179738-4182238 GCF_019202785.1 Penaeus chinensis | reverse complement strand
TTTCGAAGAATTGGTAGTGATCCATTTATGTTGAGTTAGTGCGATGCATTAAAATAAGAATACCTGAGTTTTGTCCATTAATGTTTTGGATAGTAATAATAAAAAGGTATGTATTGTATGTGCTGGATCAAAATATCAGTTACCTTAGTAATTGCTTTATTTCTGTTTTCATCATTTAAGATGGCTATGTAATCTAAACATGCAGACTTAAATAATTAAAATATTAAAATGTCCTTTTTTACTATTAAGCTTAATTTTTAGTGTTAGGGGTACATGGGAACCTATAAAAAGCCTAAGGGGTACTGAGGAACAAAAAGTTTGGGAACCCCTGGGTTAAAGGTTCAGGAAGTTGCGAGTAATGTTTGAGTCTGTAGAGAAAATCCTTAATCCAGGTAGATTGATTTTGGATAATGATGGTAATAGAGGTGGTGTTGATAGTTAGGATGATGATAATGATACGAATAAGGATGTGGTTGTCATTGTCATTTATGTTATCTTTATTATTATTAACATTATTATTTTATTATTAAAATCATTATCATGTTCATTGCTATTGTTATTGGCATCGTTTCATTATTACTATTACTATTATTATTATTATTATTATTATCATTATTACTATCATTATCATCATCATCATTATCATTGCTACTTTTACTGTTGTTATTATCTTTATTATTGTTTTTATTATTATCATTATCGGTAATGTTATTATTATTGTTATGGTTATCATTATTATCATTGTTGTTATTATTATTATTATGATTATCATCATCATTATCATTATCATTATATCTTTATCATTATCATTGTTGTCTTTGTTTTCATCATCATCACTTTTAAAATTGTCATTGTCATTTTTATCATCATTATCTTAATTATCATCTTTATTGTCATTATCAATATTATCATCCTTATCCTTCCCATTATCATTAGTATTATTATTTTCACTGTCATTAACATTATATATATATATATATATATATATATATATATATATATATTTTTTTTTTTTTTTTTTTTTTTTTTTTTTTTTTTTTGCTGTATTTATTATCATTATCCTTATCATTGCAATTTCTACTACTACTACTTCTATCATATTCCATGGAATAGTGGTAGTACTAATTATATTGTTATTGTTATTGCAGTTACCATGAGTCCTTTTATTGCCATCATTATTATCTAATGCATTGTAATCATAAAATATAATGATCGTTCTAAGTATCATTAATGTAATCACAATCATCATTACAGTCTTCCATTTCATCATCGAAATTCATACCATTATCATGCTTACTATCGCTATTTCTAACTCTATAACCGGCTGGCATGATCGCCATAAACATTACCATTGTTTTTAATTCCATCAAATAAACCTAAAAGAAAAGAAAATAAAAAAAAACCCTGTAATGTAATACCAACCCTTTGATACTGAAGGAAAAAGGGGCCTGAAACTCGCTCTCTAAAATGACTGAAATACTGAACCAGAAAGCTGTAGAAAAGAGGTTAAAACTTCGAGGATTCTGACTGATGTTTGAGTACATTTAGAAAGGTCGTTATGCAAGTGATGTGATAATGATGATGTTGGCGATGTTAATAATGATGGGATGATGATGATAATGCTAGTAATCACAGTGATAATGATAATGATGGTAATAATAATTGTTATTGTATTATCAATACTGTAACACATACAACAACATCCTGATAATGATAGTATTACTATTGCAACTCCTATTACTAATGCTAAAACTACAACTGTGTTTACTTACTTTTCTACTATTATTGAGGGGAAAATGATAATGATTATGATAATAATAATGATAATGATAATAACGATAACAATGATTATTACAAAAATGATAATGTTAAAGACAAAAACAATAATGACAATAACAACAATAATAATGATAGTAGTAGTAATGTTAATAATTATAATAATAACAACAACAATAATTATAATAATAATAATAATAATAATAATAACAGTAATGATAATAATAATAATAATAATAATAATGATAATAATGATAATAATAGTAATAACGATAATAATGACAGTAAATAGTGATGATGACGATTATGGTGATTATGATAATAATAAAAGTAATAATAAAATAATTATACTAACAATAATGAGATGAATAGCAATGACAACATTAAAATAAAATAATAATCATAACAAGAACAATAACAATAATAAATAAAATAGTAAATAGATATGAAAATGATTATGTTAACAATAATAATAATTATTATCTTTCATGTTATTATCATTGTTTTTTTTTATAATAATAATAAGAATAATATAAGAAGAAGATGAAGAAGAAGAACAATAGCAATACTAATAACGAAGGTAACAAGATCATCAAGTGAACAATAACAATTTAAAAATAATAATAGAAACAGCAATAGGTTTAGTTCTCAATTCTCCCTCTCTACGGATCAAGTTAAATTAACCTGATCCGCAGAGAGGGAAATTAAAACATTATCGTGGAAC
>NC_061847.1:4169738-4174738 GCF_019202785.1 Penaeus chinensis | reverse complement strand
ATGACAGTTTTAATAATAATGATGATAATACTTATACTGATGGTAACAATAATAATAATAATAATAATAATAATAATAATAATAATAATAATAATAATGATAATAATAACAATAATAATGATAATAATGACAGTTTTAATAATAATGATGATAATAATACTTATACTGATGGTAACAATAATAATAATAATAATATTAATATTAATGATAATAATAATAATAGTAAAGACAGTTTTGATAATAGTAAAAATAGTAGTTATACTAATGATAATAATAATAATTATATCAATAATGAAAACGATAATAATCATAATCATACTAATTATAATGATAATAATAATGATTATATCAATAATGAAAACGATAATAATCATAATCATACTAGTACTACTACTTCTACTACTAATAATAATAATGATAATAGTAATAGTATTACTGTTATTAATGTAATAATGATTATGTTTATATTAATGATTATGTTAATAAGAACACAAATATTAAGAAGCTAAACATCAGGGCTGTGAGATGCGTGTTTTGAAGGGTTGGTGGTTTTACCAACATATGATGCCTTACAGCTGTCACACGTATATTTGTACACAATGTTTGATCTTAATTCATGTGGTATTATGTCTTTGAATTTGAAAAGATTTTGGATAATGTCCTTTGCTCTGAGAATTACTCTTAGTTTGATATGTGGGGAGAATTCACTGATAATTCACTGATATATTGGTAAAACCACCAACCACCTCAAAACACGCCTTCTCACATCATCTGGGTATTTCCGACCGAACTGGCATCCAAATGACCAAACCACCCTTTTCGCCAATCGGGAATCACGCAGCTGACACAGATTACCACATATATCGCCAAAACTTTTCAGTCTTAGCAAGCTCTCCATATCCCCAGCAGCTCCTCATCATGGAAAGCATACTCACAGCCACCCATAAACCAACACTCAGTAACAATGAAAGCTCTACACCACTCTTATGCTTCAAAAGCCCTACCCTTTGACCGTATGTAGTGCCCATAAGTGTTTTTATTTTTTTCAATGTGTTTCGTTCCGTTTTATAGTTTTTTTCGTCCATTATTATCTCGTTTTAACAGTATTTTTTTGTACTAGTCATTTTTATGTTTACTTTTAGTTTCGTGAAGTTTTTTTGCTTATTTCATTTGCATGTTGTACTCGTTTTATTGCTTTATTTTTAGTTTTCAAGGTTGTAAAGCCCCATTTTAGGATATTTATGTTTTATTTTTGTGTAATGTATATATACTTTCTCCCAATAGATTGGCTTGAGATTTGATTTATGTGTAATCCAAAACGTTGCCTGAATGAATATGATGATCCCAGCCTTGGTGTTTATCTTTTTAATACGACTGCGCTTCCCACGCAATGAACCATTACGAATAAAAAATAATAACAATGATAATAATAAGCAATAATAGCTAAGTGATAATGATGTACATTATAATCATATTAACTATTTTTCTCATTATCACCATCATTATTACTCTACATCATCCCATCGTTCTCATCGACCCGAGCAAATTGTCATATTATCTCTCTCCCTCGACAAGGAGGCTCGACATTTCCTTCTCATAGACATGCGCTTCGGCTCGCAACTTCGCGAAATTACTTCTGGCCTTGCCGAAGTGTGTTGCAACATCTTTCAATACTTTTCAAAAACTAATAACATGGTGGCGCCCGAATGTCAATTATATGTTAAGTATATCCTCCTAAGTTTGGGTTTAAGGAGGCCAATTAGGGTGTGTGTGAGGGTGGGTGAGAGGCACTGGTTGCGGCCGGAGTGGTTGGGTGAGTGAGGGTGAGTTGGGTACGTTCGTGGGTGTGGGTTGAGGAAGCGAGGTGTTGATAGAAGCAGTGGGAGTGTTTTCATATACTTCAAGTTTGCATGTATATACATATATGCAAGTACAGTCACATGCACTATATATATTCACAGTATATGTGCACGTGCGCACATGTAATACATCCTTAAGCATGGACACACACACACACACACACACACTCACATAATATAATCACACACACACACAAACACACAAACACACACACACACACACACACACACACACACACACACACACACACACACACACACACACACACACACACACATACACACACACCCACACCCACGCATACAAACACATAATACAGACAAAGACAAACAAACACCCACATACGTATACTGTACAAAACTACATGTAACATGCACATACATGAGAGTTTCCCCTTCTCTTTGGAGAGAAATACGTAGTGAGAATAAAATAAAACCTATGTAGATTTGTTGTCGCTCACTTTCTTTGTTGATTGATCTGTCTGTCTTAATTCCTCAGTCGCACAAATTACTCCCAGTGCCCCCCCCCCCTTACTCCATCGTCACCCCCTTCTAAATCTCAATCTCCACTCTCCCCAACTCCCAACCCCACTCACCCCTCCCCACCTCCACAGACATTTGTCCCCCAACCTCATCTTCCGACCCTTCGCCCAACCTTACGATATCACTTCGCCTTTCAACTAACCCCAAGCTTCTTCTTACTACACCCATTTATCTCGCTCTCCACCCCCCACCCCCCTTCCGACCGCAGCTACTCTCTCTCTCTCTCACTCCTCATTCCCTCTCACCCCTCTCACTTTCTCCCCATCTCTCACCTTCTCCAACAATCCTTCCCTCCCCATCCTCTCACCTCCCTCTCATTACCCTCTCACCTTCCTCTCACCCCTTCTCACCCCCTCTCTTCCCCACTCACCCCCTCTCACCCTCTAACACCAGTTCTCACCTCCCTTTCACTCCCTCTCACTCCCTCTCACCCCTAATCACCTTGTCTCCCCTCCTTCTCACCCCCTTCCCACCCCCCTCCCACCCCGTCTCACCTTCCTCTTACACCTTGTCACTCTCTCTCACGCCCTCTCATCCCCTTCCCACCCCCTCTCACCCCCTTCCCACCCCCTCTCACCCCCTTCCCACCCCTTCTCACCTCTCTTTCACCCCCTCCCACCCCTTCTCACCTCCCTCTCACCCCCTTTCCCTCTCCCAACAGGGCCAGAACGTGACGCTAAAGGACGTAGATCGCCACGTCGACGGAACGTACCTGTGCACGGCGGACAACGGCATCGGTGAACCCGCCTCAGCTCGGATGGTCGTCACGGTGGAGTATCCGCCCGAGATCTCCACGGAGAAGGTGAGGGAGAGAGGGAGACGAGGAGGTGAAGGAGAGAGGGAGAAAGAGGGAGGGGAGAAGGTGAGGGAGAGAGGGAGAGGAGGAGGTGAAGGAGAGAGGGAGAAAGAAGGAGAGGAGAAGGTGAGGGAGAGAGGGAGAGGGGGGAAGGAGGAGGTGAAGGAGAGAGGGAGAAAGAGGAAAAGGAGAAGGTGAGGGAGAGAGGGAGAGGGGGAGAGGAGGAGGTGAAGAAGAGAGGGAGAAAGAGGGAGAGGAGAAGGTGAGGGAGAGAGGGAGAGGGGGAGAGGAGGAGGTGAATGAGAGAGGGAGAAAGAGGGAGAGGAGATGGTGAGGAAGAGAGGGAGAGGGGGAGAGGAGGAGGTGAAGGAGAGAGGGAGAAAGAGGAAAAGGAGAAGGTGAGGGAGGGAGGGAGAGAGGGAGAGGAGGAGGTGAAGGAAAGAGGGAGAAAGAGGAAAAGGAGAATGTGAGGGAGAGAGGGAGAGGGGGAGAGGAGGAGGTGAAGGAATAAATTGTAGATTAGATGAGGGAGGGAGGGAGGGAGAGAGGGAGAGGAGGAGGTGAATGAAAGAGGGAGAGGAGAAGGTGAGGGAGAGGGGGAGAGGAGGAGGTGAATGAGAGAGGGAGAAAGAGGGAGAGGAGAAGGTGAGGGAGAGAGGGAGAGGGGGAGAGGAGGAGGTGACGGAGAGAGGGAGAAAGAGGAAAAGGAGAAGGTGAGGGAGAGAGGGAGAGGGGGAGAGGAGGAGGTGAAGGAGAGAGGGAGAAAGAGGGAGAGGAGACGGTGAGGGAGAGAGGGAGAGGGGGAGAGGAGGAGGTGAAGGAAAGAGGGAGAAAGAGGAAAAGGAGAAGGTGAGGGAGAGAGGGAGAGGGGGAGAGGAGGAGGTGAAGAAGAGAGGGAGAAAGAGGGAAAGGAGAAGGTGAGGGAGAGAGGGAGAGGGGGAGAGGAGGAGGTGAATGAGAGAGGGAGAAAGAGGGAGAGGAGAAGGTGAGGGAGAGAGGGAGAGGGGGAGAGGAGGAGGTGAAGGAGAGAGGGAGAAAGAGGAAAAGGAGAAGGTGAGGGAGAGAGGGAGAAGGGGGAGGAGGAGGTGAAGGAGAGAGGGAGAAAGAGGGAGAGGAGACGGTGAGGGAGAGAGGGAGAGGGGGAGAGGAGGAGGTGAATGAGAGAGGGAGAAAGAGGGAGAGGAGAAGGTGAGGGAGAGAGGGAGAGGGGGAGAGGAGGAGGTGAAGGAGAGAGGGAGAAAGAGGAAAAGGAGAAGGTGAGGGAGAGAGGGAGAGGGGGAGAGGAGGAGGTGAAGGAGAGATGGAGAAAGAGGGAAAGGAGAAGGTGAGGGAGAGAGGGAGAGAGGGAGAGGGGGAGAGGAGGAGGTGAAGGAGAGAGGGAGAAAGAAGGAGAGGAGAAGGTGAGGGAGAGAGGGAGAGGGGGGAAGGAGGAGGTGAAGGAGAGAGGGAGATAGAGGGAGAGGAGAAGGTGAGTGAAAAAATGTAGGTTAGGTGAGGGAGAGAGGGAGAGGAGATGGTGAGGGAGAGAGGGAGAGGAGGAGGTGGAGGAAAGAGGGAGAAAGAGGGAGAGGAGAAGGTGAGGGAAAAATTGTAGGTTAGGTGAGGGAAAGAGAGAGAGGAGATGAGGGAGAGAGGGTGAAGGTTAGATGAGGGAGAGAGGGAGAGAGGGAGAGGAGGAGAGAGGGAGAGGAGTAGGTGAAGGAGAGAGAAAGAGGGAGAGGAGAAGGTGATGAAAAAAATGAAGTTTAAGTGAGGGAGAGAGGGAGAGGAGGTGGTGAAGGGGAGGGGGAGATGAGATGGTG
>NC_061847.1:4159738-4164738 GCF_019202785.1 Penaeus chinensis | reverse complement strand
TTTATGAATCTATTTATATCAAAGAATTGTGTTATTTCCCATTTTCTTTGCATTTTATGTTATAATATTTTATATATCAAGGGCTCTTGCTGAGATCGACGATATATATTTAACGAAGATTTTTAAATTATTTTATTTAACATTTCTATGCTCGTCATGTCCCTCTTCCTTCACCTCATAAGTGCAAAAAAACATGCTGAACATCCGGCAGCATTTCATCAACTCACGTTCATGAAATATACATTTTAAGTAAGGGAACTTGTAAACGAGTCAACACTACATTTAAAAGTTCGGATTAAGCAACCCAATGAAAGGAATTTTCAGCCCAACGCGGCAATTTTTCATCAAATAGATATTAATGATGGTAATGAAAGTGAGGTTTATGATAATTTGATGATAGTAAAAGTGAATTTCGTGGTGATGCTTGGATGATGATGGTGATGATAATGATAATAATAATATCAATGGTGAGGACTTGGAAGAAATGATAATAATGATGATAATGAAAATGATAATACTATTAGTAGTAGTAATGATAATGGCAATGGTAGCAATAATAATAATGATGATAATGAAAATGATAATACTATTAGTAGTAGTAATGATAATGGCAATGGTAGCAATAATAATAATGATGATAATGAAAATGATTATACTATTAGTAGTAGTAATGATAATGGCAATGGTAGCAATAATAATAATGCTTTTAATGATAATGATAATAATAATAACAATAATAATGATAATCATAACAATAATAATAATAATAATAATAATAATAATAATAATAATAATAATAATAATGATAATAATACTACTACTAATAATAACAATAACAATAATAATAATAATAATAATAATAATAATAATAATGATAACAATGATGATATTAATAATAATAACAATAATAACAATAGTAATAATAATGATAACGATAATAACAATCATAATCAACACAACAACAAACACAACAATAAAATAAACATGAGTTCTCGCTACCATGCCAACTCACCCTCCCCCCCCGTCCTCAGAACACGACCGTCGTCACGACCCCCGCCACGTGGAAGGTCGTGACTCGGACCGTGGACCCTTCCCTGGCGCAGGAGAAGAACCACCTTCACTACACGATGGACTTCACGCTGGCTGAGCTCGAGGTGGCTACGGACTACACGGTGGTGGCGAAGGTCAAGAATAAGTATGGGTGGTCGCCCTTGTCCGAGCCCTTCGTGTTTTCGACCAAGAAGGGAAATGAAGGTAGGGTGTGTGTGTGTGTTTTGTGGGAAAGGGGTTTTATTGTAAGGGGTGTTGGGTGAGTGGGTTGGTTGTGTGGTTGTTTGTGTGTGTGTGTGTGTGTGTGTGTGTGTGTGCGCGCGTGCGTGCGTGTGTGTGTTTGTTTGTTTATGTCCGTGTGTCTTTCTTTGTCTCTGTCTCTCTCTTTCTGTTTCCCCATGTCTTTCTCTCTCTTTATCTCTCTCTCTCTCTCTCTCTCTCTCTCTCTCTCTCTCTCTCTCTCTCTCTCTCTCTCTCTCTCTCTCTCTCTCTCTCAGTATCTCATCTCCCCTTCCACGAACACATTCCTCCTCCCTCTATCTATCCCACGCCCTTTGTATATCCCCCTTTCACACCCACGACTCCCCCGATACTAACCAGCCCCTTTATCTGTCCTCGCAGCCATGGCCGTTCTGCAGTCGACCAATGACGCAACACTCACCTCCACCGCCAGCCTCTGCCGCCTCTCTGTCATCGCTTCTGTCTTCTTCGCTCTGTGGCGGAGCTGTTGTACTTGGATCTAAATGTTTCGTAGTTTTATATTCTGTGAGTGATAGTTTAATCGTAATTATAAAAAAAGAAGGAGGAAGGAGGAGGAGAGAAGAGAGGGAGAGAGTAAAAGAGAGAGAACGGCAGATAGGAAGGAGGTCGGGAATACTGTTAGGGTACAAGAGATTTATTTCTCTAAGTCGTGTTCCTGAGGGTGTTTAGTCAAAGCTGTTGAGAAGATTGGTGATAGAAGATTAATTGTAAAAAAAGGAAATGAGATTTTAAAAAAATAATAAGACACATGTGGCTGTTGTTGCTATGAGTGTTTCTTTTAGGGTTATAGGTTTTTTCGATATGTTCCATGAAATGGATAAAATCCTAATATTCAGTGTTGTCGATGGATGTGTGTGTAAACTGTGCTTGACGGATGTTCATCTGCTTACGGAAAAAAAAGGAAGAGAGAGAGAGAGAGAGAGAGAGAGAGAGAGAGAGAGAGAGAGAGAGAGAGAGAGAGAGAGAGAGAGAGAGAGAGAGAGAGAGTACAGATTAACATAGCTTTGAAAGCATAACTGTATAAAAACTATTTCTGTTCCATTGTGTAATGCATACCGGTTTCGAATTATTGTGTGATAAAATATCCAGACTAGAATGATAAAATACAAATGAACATTACATTTTTTTAAACTTTATTTTATTTGTTTTCGGGTCAAATTTTCCGTGATACAATATAGAGATTGCCTGATGTACACCAAGCGCGCTGTTCACCGGAGTGACAAATTTATATACATGCACAAATCCAGTCGGAACTTCATAGCACTGACGTCGGTGCCATTTTATGAAGCATTAATTTTGTGTGTATGATCTGTCTAACTGCGTATTTTAGAAAACGTTGCGTATCGCTAATGTAGCGATATATATAAATATATATATAATAAAAGCTCAATTTTTACCAAAGACTGACAGAAAACAGTATAAGATACATCAAAGTTTTTATTGTCATATTGTCATTTCTGTATTGTCATAAGATAGGTAGGACCTTACCCACAGTGTACATGCTCATGTCGACACTGCGTAACACTAGCAGAGCCACTTCTATCCTCTTGTCGTCATTGTAAAGTCGCAAGTTTAAAGCTAGCGATTTTTTTTTCCCGCTAGAGACAATCCCATTAAAAAAAGACTGGGAAGGTTGCAGTACTGACTGACGGTAGATTTTAAACTTTACTTTTTGTTTAAGTGTTTGATTTAGTATTATTGTAAGTATTATCAATATTGTCATCAACATTGTTCTCACTATTATTATTATTATTATTATCATCACTATCATTATTATCAATTTAGTTTTTACTTTATTATCATCATTGTCATCATTATCATTTTCATTATTTTCATTTTTGTTATTATCGTGCCAATAACTACTACTATCATTATATTTTTAATATTGATATTGTTGTCATGATGATGATTATTACTATTATTATTATTATTATCATTATTATTATCATTATATTATTATTATTATTATTATTATTATTATTATCATCATTATTATTATTATTATTATTATTGTTATTACCATTATTTTTATTATTATCATTATTATTATTGGTATTATTATTATCATTATCATTATCATTATCATTATTACTATTATTACTATTACTATAATTATTATTACTACTATTATTATTATTATCATTATTATTATCATTATCATTATCATTATCATTATCATTATCATTATTATTACTATTATTGTTATTCTTATTATTATCATCATCATCATCATCATCATTATCACCATCATTGTTATCATCATCATCATTATTGACAGTTCTCATCATTACCATTACCATTCTTGTCCGTCATTATCCGTCAATAGTTATATAAACCATTGCATTAATAACGAAACAAAATCAGGCTTTTCAATCCACACAGTATTTCTCTTTGCATATCTAGTCAAGTCAGCATAGTCATTGTCATCCTATTATTATGTTAATGATGATTATTGTGATGCAGATGATATTGATATCGATGATGTTAATCAATGACGGGGATGGAGAGGATTGTAATAATGATATCAAATATTAATGATACTTATGAGAAAAACGATTATTTTGACAAGAATATATACGGAGATATTTTATAAGACTAAATGATAATAA
The DNA here is from genome assembly GCF_019202785.1 of Penaeus chinensis. Classification (NCBI taxonomy): domain Eukaryota; kingdom Metazoa; phylum Arthropoda; class Malacostraca; order Decapoda; family Penaeidae; genus Penaeus; species Penaeus chinensis. The sequence goes on along the minus strand of NC_061847.1, from coordinate 4,160,818 downwards.
TACTCTTGTTACTATTAATTATGATAATAGCATTACGAGACGAAACGATAATAGCGATAAAAAATCAAATACTGATGAAGAAAAAGTGATAATGAGAAAGTGAAAATGATTTTCAAATTCAATATAATAAAAAGTCCATTGATGGTTTGGAATAACAGTAACGTAACTATAAAACTTTTACAAAAATAGTGATATGAAATAGTAAAAAATTACGATAATGGTGATGATAATAGCAATGATTATAGTAATGACGATAATGATGATAATCATCAATAAGATGATGATCATAATAATAATAATAATAAAAAAAGGATGATGATATTACCAATAATAATAATAATAACAAATATAAAAATGATAATAATAACAATGATGATAATGATAATATTAATAATAATAATAATAATAATAATAATATTAATAATAATAATGATAATAATAATAATAATATTAATAATAATAATGATAATGATAATAATAATAACAATAATAATAACAACAATAATAATGATACTAATAACAGTAATATTAATAAAAATGATGATAATGATAATAATAATAATAACAACGATAATGATAATAACGATAATAATAATAATGATAATAATAATAATTAGAATATTAATAATGATGATAATAATAACAATAATGATAATAATAGTAATAACAATAATAATGATAATAACAATAGTAATAATAAGGATGATAATAATAATAATCGTAATGATAATGACAATCATAATAATGTTGATGATAATAATAGTAATGATAATGATAATAATAATGATAATAATAATGATGATAACAATAATAAGGATAATAAATGTACTAATGCTATGGGAATAATAATAATATTAATAGTAAAATAATAATAATAAGGATAATAATAACAATTATTATTATTATTATTATTATTATTATTATTATTATGATAATAATAATGATAATAATAGTAATAATAATAAAATAACAATAATAACAATAATAAAGATAATAATAATAATAATGATAATAACAATAACAATAATAATAAAAATTATAATAACAATAATAATAATAAAGATAATGATGACAATCATA
>NC_061847.1:4144738-4154738 GCF_019202785.1 Penaeus chinensis | reverse complement strand
TCATCAGTGCTCTTACTGTTATTATAGTTATAATTATCATAAAATTACAATTTTAATTTTCATCTGAAAGTATTATATTTTTTATCAGTATCCTTACTAGTAAGAATTATTTTTTTTTTTTTATAATTTTCCTCATTATTATATTATTATTATTATCATTATTATTTTTGTTTTGCTGTTGTTATTTAGTTGTTGTTATAATTATCATTATTCTTAGTAGTAGTATCATTATTATTATCATCAATATTATTATTATTACTATGATAATTATTATCATTATTCCTACTACTATTACTTTTATTATCATTATCATTACTGTCATTATCATTATCGTTATTATCATTATCATCATTACTATTATAATCATGATTATTATCATTATCATCACTATGCTTATTATAATTTTTATCATTATAGGCAATACTATTACTATTATCATTATAATCAACTGATTATTATTGCTATCACAATTACTACTGTTATCATCAATGTCCTGATCGTTTTTATTATCATTATTATTATCGGTGTTATTGGTATGATCATTATAATCATCATTGTTATTATTATCGCTATTGCCATCATAATTATCATTAATGTCATTCTCATTATCATTGTTATTGCTATTTCTATTATTAGCATCATTATTTATCATTATCATCATTACAATCATTGTCTTTAGTACTATCATCGATATCATTATAATTATCAGAGTCATAACCATCTATCACTATCATAACTATTCTTATCAGCAATTTTAATCTTTTCTAGTTTTAAAAATGATCGAAATTTTCTATATTTATTAAAACATATTTCATCATTATCATGAATATCATATCATGTTATCATTATCACTTTTTATCACGATCACTTTTAGCATTTTGTTCAGATATCATATATTCTACTTGTAGTCGCATGTTTTTTTATTACTTTATCAGAAATCACTTTTTAACCGTTTACTTTTTTGTCTTCGTTGTTTTCAGTTGCTAATATAATTTGCATGATCTTGATTGTATTTTTGTTTTAATTCTAATTGAATAATCATGGCAGCAAGTGGTTCTTCATTCTTACATAATATATTTCAAGTATTTCATACATCATATTTATCCTTAACTTTGAAGGAATAAAAAAAAAATCCGTGTCGGTAATCTTCTTTGCTAATTTTACGATTAGCATGATTATCGTAAGAACATGGCTATGATAACAACATTGTCTGCCACGTTAAAATAGGATTTGTTGGACCTCACATCATTTGATCATAATTTTCTTTAATTACCTCAAGGACTATCCACTTTCCACTTGCGATAATTATTAGTACAACTTTTGCGATTATGATCACGCAAGTGCATCATACTCGTGTTTGTGTGTGCGTGTAGGATAGATATGAATGAGATGGAATAACTTCACGGAGCAGGTACCGTAATTTTGACTCTTCATTGACACAATTTTCATACGAATTATAATGGAATTTTGATAAAGAAATAGCACTGAGTAAGTTTCTTTCTCGTTCTTTTTAATATTTAAAAACCCGTCAATTAAATGATCTTACTCTGTGTAAAGTTATTAGTTCTCACATTCACATCTTTTGTACATTACCATGAACCCTTGTGTGTGTATTATAGAAGGCTCTTCCGGACCCCCCCCCCCCCTCCCTTCTCACCTCTATCCCCACTACAAAATATTATCAAAAAAAGTTCTCTCCATTTTTGTTACAAATCTAGATTAGAATTGAGGCGTGATAATCATAAAAAAAAAGGATTGCAGTCTGAAAGGTCATATAAGCCAATTTTACATACAGTGTTTTTGTTGAATATGAAAACTAGAGCTCTTTGGTAACCAGGTGTTTCCATGCTGTCGTAATGTTTTTCATGAATAAAAAGAGCAGAAACAAATGCATCTTTTACGTTATCATAACCTTATAGAATTATCGATATTTTTTTCTCGTACAGTATGGTGATGGACACTGCTCTCCTGTGAGTCGATAATAGCTGTCAAGTGACACCATAAACGTTAGATTCGTAGGCCTATAACAAGGCTCTTAGGGAGAAGAGGCATGGGAAAAAAAACATGAACACAATACCTACACTAATGCTGGCATGGAGACTTATCCCTCCCCCCTACCCCACCCTTGTACCTCCCCACCCCCCACCCCCATGGCTTGTGTTCTTGTATTGCAGCCGCTGTGTTCTGCCGGCAGGTCGTGTATGCCTGCCAATTACGCGAGGATTGTAATTAATATGTTAATGAATGTGCCGGCGGCCAGGGTCAGTTATATTGTAATCTAGCTTTCTGTTTGTATGTTCTGGTAGACTGTGTGAGATATGAAACAACCTTTGATATACTGAGATTTCCTAGACACAGAACAATACAGAATTGATTACGTGGAAGTAATATTAGTCTTTTCCGTAGTTCAGTTTTCCTGAAGAGATAAAATGGGAGTGTTCTAATCTTATACAAACGTGTATATACACACTGCTTTCACAGAAAACGTAGGTATACCAGAAGGTGAGCCCAGACTATACTATTTGCTGAATTAAACTTTTTCCCATGGCAATTTGAATGTATTACCCATGTATATATATACTATGTCCGTATGTTTATGAAATGTAAATACACGTTCTTTGTATGTAGGAATTGTTTTACTTACCCTCTGTGTGAAAATTGTCAGTGATATGAATAAAATAAATTGTGTTGGTGTTTACTATGATAAAAATGATAGCAAGGGCGTTCCTAATGATATTGCTAATGATACTGATAATAATGGGAGTGAGGGTGATGAAGATGTTGCCGAGGATGGTGCAACGATGAAAGTGAAAATGCTCATAACGTAACACCAGTGATTGTAATATAATGATGATATTATGGATAAAACATCCATATGATAATGACTTATTAAGAATGTTCAAATTCCATGATAATGATAATAATGATAATCATTCATAATGATATTAATGATAACAATGGCAGAAATAACAATGATGAAAGTAATAAAAGTCATTGATAATGATATTAATGATTACAGTTAATCAAATAACAATAGTTATGTTAGCAATAATGACGACAATATCAACAGAATAATAATAATAACAGTAACATTAATAATGATAATAAGAATAAAGATAATAATAATAATGAAAGTAATGATAATAATAATAATAATAATAATAATTGTAATAATAATAATAATAATAATAATAATAATAACAATGAGAAAAAGGTAATAGTGATAATAATGATAAGTATAATAATAATGATAATAATAATAATAATAACAATGAGAAAAAGGTAATAGTGATAATAATGATAAGTATAGTAATAATGATAATACTAATAATAATAAAAATAATAATGAAAACAATAATGATAATAATAACAATAATAATAATAATAATAATAATAATAATAATAATAATAATAAAAATCACAATAATGATAATAATAACAATAATAATAATCCAAGTAATATTAATAACAATAATAAATCATAATATAAAAAAAATATATTTAAACATTAAAAATGACAATGATGATGATAAAAAAAAAAAAAAAAAAAAAATATATATATATATATATATATATATATATATATATATATATATATAACAGCATCAATATCAATGAACATATAAATATCAACAATGATGAAAAAACCAATAAGGAAGCTGAAAATATGAACAAATTTGATAATAAAATTGATGCTGTGATGCATGATGGTCTTGATTAGGACCGTGATTGTTATTTGATTGTCATTGCGATTGTAGTTATATGATTATTATTATGATGATATAGGTATGATTACTATTATAATTATAGAAATATCAGTGTTAATAATAATAATAATAATAAGGATAATGGTAATGATAATGATGGGAGTGCTAATGATAATGATAATGAGGATAATAAAGATTATGGTAAAGATAGAAACAAAAAATAACAATATTAATAATGGTAGCAATAATGGTAATAATAATAATTATTGATAATAATAATAAAAATATTAATAATGATGATGATGATGATGATGATGATGATGATGATGATAATAACAATAATGATAATAATAATAATAATAATAATAATAGTAATAATGATAATAATAATAATAATAATAATAATAATAATAATAATAATAATAATAATAATGATGATGATGATGATGATGATGATAATAACAATAATAACAATGAAAATGATAATAACAATGATGATAATAATAATGACAATAATAATAATAATGATAATAATAATAATAATAATAGTAAGTAAGTAAGAGTAAGTAATAATAATAATAATAACAATGATAATAATAATGACAACAATAAAAATAATGATAATGATATCAATAGTGATAATATTAATAATCCTCATCATCAAAACAAATTGTAATAATGGCAATAATGATTTATAATAACAATCCTAACGAACTATATCCAAGTTGACAAATGTAGAATGAGAGTGTATATATTTACAATACAAGAGATGAGTTTAACCGGTTTCGATTTTAGATATTTCTGACGAAAATATAATCAAAATCAATTAAATACACCTCTTCTATTATGAAGATATTCATATCCATTCATACCTTTTTCAATAATCATAAAAACAATAATAATGATAACAATAATAATGACAATAATAATAATGACAATAATAGTAATAATAATAATAATAATAATAGTAATAATGATTATGATAATAATAACAATGACAATGATAATGACAATAATATAATGATAATAACAATAATAATAATAATAATAATAATAATAATATTAATAATAATAATAATAATAATAACATTAATAAAATTGATAATAACAACACAAATAGTAATTATTATATATGATTGTAATAATTATAATGATAATAATAATCATAACAATGACAAAAACAATCATAATTATGTTAATAATAATGATAAGTATAATTATAATAGAAGCAATAATGATAATGATAATAATCATACTAATGATCTAATAGTAACAATATTGATAAAAATGATTCTAATAATAATAATAATAATTATAATATTGTTAATACTAATATTAAAGATAATGATAGTAATAATTCTAATAATAATAATAATAATGATGATGATGTTGACGATAATTGATAGCATAGTAAAGCCAATAATAATGATAATGGTTATAATTATGTATATGATGATAATAATAATGATGATAATAATAATGATAACGATAATAACGGTAATAATGATAATAATGATAATAATGATAATAATAATAATAACAATAATGGTAGACAGCCGCACAATTTATCGTCTCATTTTTAATAAATCTTTTGCATTGCGGGTTCGTCTACCATAGTATTGACACGGATTATTTTACCACCTAATAATAATAAGGATAATAATAACAATGATAATAATACTTTTTTTTTTTTTTTTTTTTTTGATAATGAAAATAATAGTGATTACAATAATAATGACAATAATGATAATCAAGATAATGATAATGATCATGATATTAATGAAAATACGATAATTAGCAATTACAGCAATATTATTGGGAATAACAAGGTAAAATAATTAAAATAACGATAATTATAATGATAAATATAGTAATAAAAATTATTATAACAATAGTAAAAATAATAATAATAATAATGATAACTATTAATAACTATTATTATTATTGTTATTATTATTATTATTATTATTATTATCATTTTTATTAATATTGATATTATTATTACTATTATTATTATAATTATTATGTTGTTATCATCAGTCTTTATTATTATCATTATTATTATCATTATTATTATTATTGTCATTATTATTATTATCATCATCAATATTGTTACTGCTAATATTATCATTATTATTATTATTATTATAATTATTATTATTATTATTATTATTATTATTATTATTATTATTTTTATTATTATTATTATTATTATTATTATTATTATCATGATCATCATTATCACTGTCATCATTATCATTATCTTTATTATCATTGTCATTACTATAATGATTATTGTTATTTTATTAGTACCATTGTTTTATTTAATCATTGTTATCTTAATCATCTTAATTATTATAATTATCATGATTTTAATGGCAATTATTATTACTAATATTAGTATTACTGTCACTATCATTAATATCATTATTATTATGATTATATATATATGTGTATATATACACACACACATAAACACGCACATATATACACATCTATACACACATACACATAGATGTTCAAATTGACACAGAAAAGCACATACATGTCCTGTACGCATCCAGGTCGTGCATTCGTGTATAAATAACTGGATGTACGGCCAAAAACAAAAGTCCAGCGACAGCCCTCTGTTTGTGTTGGCAACGTTCTTTTCGCTGGCGGAGGGGAAAGGGCTGACTGATTGAAATAGTGTAAATATAAACTGTCTCACCCACTATCTATCTGTCTGTTTCTTTTCTCATTTCTTTCTCTTTTGTTCTCTGTCTGTCTGTTTCGTTTATCATTTCTTTCTCTTTCGTTCTCTGTCTGTCTGTTTCGTTTATCATTTCTTTCTCTTTTGTTCTCTGTCTGTTTGTTTCTTTTATCATTTCTTTCTCTTTCGTTCTCTGTCTGTCTGTTTTTCTTCATCAATTCTTTCTTTTTCGTTCTATATCTGTCTGTTTTTTTTTTTAATTTCTTTCTCTTTCGTTCTATATCTGTCTGTATCTTTTATCATTTCTTTCTCTTTCGCTCTCTGTCTGTCTGTTTTTTTTTCATTTCTTTCTCTTTCGTTCTCTGTCTGTCTGTTTCTTTTCTCATTTCTTTCTCTTTTGTTCTCTATCTGTCTGGGTTTTTTTTTCTTTTTTTCTTTATCATTTATTTCTCTTTCGCTCTCTATTTACCTATTTAGCTTGTTATGTGTCACATGCATGGTAAGCTAATATTGAAAACTATTAGTAACAACGATAATGATAATAATGACAATAATATTAATAGTGATAGTAATAACAGTAATGATATTAATGGTAATGCTAGTAGAAATTATAATGATGTTAGCAATGGTAATAGCAATGATAATGATTATTGTTATAATAATAATCCTAATAACAATGATAATGAGGATAGTAATAATAAGATTGATAATATTAATGATAATAGCAACAATAGTAATAGTAGTAACAGTAGAGATCATAATGATAATGATAATAACAATTGTGATTGTGATAGCAATGATAACAACAATGATAATAATGATTATGATAAAATAAATGTAAATAACCATGAATTGTGTATAATAACATTAGAAACAATAATAATGATAATAAAATTGGTAATGGTTACAATGATAGTAATAATTATGATGATAATAATAACCGTATAAATAATATCAATAATAATAACAATAATAATAATATTAATAGTAATAATAAAAATAATAACAGCAATATTAGCAATGATAATAATAATAATAATAATAATACAAATAATAATGATAATAATAATAATAATAACAGTAATAATAACAGAATAGTATTTCTGATAACAGTTTTAATGATAATAATATCAATGATAGTGATAATGATGATAATGATAATAGCAATAACGGTAATACAATGATAACAATATTGATGATAATAAGAATAACAATGATAATGATAAATTAGTAGTAGTATTTGTAGTAATACAGTAAAAATAATAATGATGATAACAACGATAATAATTATGATAGTAATAATAATAATAATAATGATAATGATAATAATAATGATGATAATAATAATAACAATAATAATAATAATAATAATAATAATAATAATAATAATAATAACAATAATGATAAAAGTAATAATAACAACAATAATAATAATAATAATAATAATAACAACAATAATAATAATGATAATAATAATAATAATGATAATGGTAATGGTAATAATAATAATGATTATGATGATGATAATAATAATAATAATAGTAATGATAGTAATAATGATAATTATAATAATAATAAAACAACAACAATAATAATAATAATGATTATAATAATAATAATGACAATAATAATGATAGTAATAATAATAATAATAATAATAACAATAATAATAATAATAAAAATAATAATAATGCTAATAATAATAATAATGCTAATAATAATAATAATAATAATAATAATAATAATAATAATAATAATAATAATAATAATAAAAATAATAATAATGATAATAATAGTAATAATTAATATGATAATAATAATGATAATAATAATAATAATAATAATAATAATAATAAAAATAGTAATAATAATAACAATAATAATAGTAATAATAATAATAATCAATGACGATAATAAAAAAGATAACAATGATAACAACATTATTAATAGCTGTAATAATAACCAAAATGATAACATTAATAATGATTCCAATGAAAGCGATAATTATAATCATAATAATATTCATAACGATAATGATATTGATAATAATAATAACAAAAACAACAACAGTAGTTATACTAATAATGATATTCATATATCATCAAAATAGTAATGATACAATAATAGGAATGATTATGAAAAATATAATTTTGTAATAACAGTAACAAGTTTTTGAATAATGATAATAATAATAATAAGAAGAAGAAGAAGAAAAAGAAAAAGAGAACGAAAAAGAAAAAGAAAAAGAAAAAGAAAATGAAAAAGAAAGACAAAGACAAAGACAAAGACAAAGACAAAGACAAAGACAAAGACAAAGACAAAGACAAAGACAAGGCAAGGACAAGGACAAAGACAAGAGGAAAGAGAAGAAGAAGAAAGAGAAAGAAAAAGAGAAAGAAAGAGAAGGAGAAAGAGAAAGAGAAAGACAAAGACAAAGACAAAGACAAAGACAAAGACAAAGACAAGGACAAGGACAAGGACAAGGACAAGAGGAAAGAGAAGAAGAAGAAAGAGAAAGAAAAAGAGAAAGAAAGAGAAGGAGAAGGAGAAAGAGAAAGGGAAAGAGAAAGAGAAAGAGCAAGAGAAAGAGAAAGAGAAAGAGAAAGACAAAGAGAAAGACAAAGACAAAGACAAAGACAAAGAGAAAGAGAAAGAGAAAGAAAAAGAGAAAGAGAAGAAAAAGAAAAAAAAGAAAAACAAAAAGAAAAAGAAAAAAAAAGAAAAAAAAGAAAAAGAAAAAGAAAAAAGAAAAAGAAAAAGAAAAAGAAAAAGAAAATAGAAAGAGAAAGAATAAGAGAGAGGGCGATAATACTAAAAAATAATTTTAATAATGATAATACTCAGAAGAAGAAGAAAAGGAAGAAGAATGATTATAATAGTAATAATTATAAAAGTAGTAATAATAAAAATTATAGCAATGATATTAATAATACTAACAATGATAATAATAATAATAATAATATTAACGATGAGGGTAATGATAATGATAATGATCATAATAATAATAATGATAATAATGATAATAATGATAATAACAACAATAATAATAATAATAAGATAATAACAATGATAATAATAATAATAATAACAATAATAATAATAATAGAAATAATAATAGAAATAATAAAAAAATAATAATAATGGTAATAATTATAAGTTGTAATAACAATAAAAAAAAACGCACAATATTAATAATGAAAATAATGATTATGATAATAATGATGATGAAAACGGTAACAATAATAATAACAATGGTAAATAGAATGATAATAGTAATAATGCTAATCATAACAATAACAATAACAACAATGAAAAAGATAATAATTTCGTTGATTCTTGTTGTATTTTATTTACATGTGGCAAGTGACATAGAAAATATATTGCAATAAGCCCAGATGATAAATTCACATTTTACCGTTTTATGCAATGTGATTAGTAAGCATATACGTTTTAGGAAACCGATAGTACGAGATAAAACAGGGAAGTAAGAGCTGGACTAGAATATTCGTCATTAATATGCTTTGTTGTTTGCTATGATAATCCTTGGGAAAAGGAATGTGATAGGTTTAGAACATTATTTGAAAAGGTGATACGTACTGGG
>NC_061847.1:4114738-4117238 GCF_019202785.1 Penaeus chinensis | reverse complement strand
GCGTCGCATTCACAAAGGCTTTCAGAAGAATTAATGGTAACATTGAGCCTCAGGGCATATTTATAGCACTTTTCTCTTGCAACTCGAAGGAGAAAAAGAAAAAAAAAGCTTGAATAATACGAAAACATTTTACTGTTTTGTGGTAACTTATTTCCAGTTAAATCTTGCTCTAGTGATCAAGTATTTACGGATTTCATGTGCATTGTGTGGAATTCGTGTGCAAGTCATGAATTTTTAGATCATGAATCATCCACACAATGCTTGTGTCGGAAGCGGTGTGTGACATGGTTCTTTTCATTGCATCATGGCCCGGTGGTGAGACCCGTTAATAAATGCAGTAAATATTGCAGCTCTTTGTCTCTCTCCGTTTCTCTATATATCTCCCTGTTTCCCTATTCCTCTCTCTTTCTTTGTTACCGACTCTGTCTCTCTCTCTTTCTCTCTCTCTCTCTCTCTCTCTCTCTCTCTCTCTCTCTCTCTCTCTCTCTCTCTCTCTCTCTCTCTCTCTCTCTCTCTCCCTCTCTCCCTCTCTCTCCCTCTCTCTCCCTCTCTCTCCCTCTCTCTCCCTCTCTCTCCCTCTCTCTCCCTCTCTCTCTCTCTCTCTCTCTCTCTCTCTCTCCCTCTCTCTCTCTCTCTCTCTCTCTCCTACTTTATTGCTTCCTCCCTCTGTCTCATTTTCTTCTGCTATACTGCTTCCCGTTTTTTTTTTGTAACTCACTCTCACCCACTCTCTTTCCTTCGCACCTTTTATTTTTTTTTTCGTCTTTATCCTTCCCCTTCCTTTGTCTTTCACTAACATTCACACATTTCCTCTCTGGCTCTCTTTATCCCCTCTCTTTCCACCTCCTAGCCTCAAACATTTCGTTAATATGCCTCATTTATTCATTCACCTTCATAATGACTCGCACACACAGAATAACATGCATATTTATCTCCTTGTCCATGTATATGTATGGAGATATCCATATATGTATATATGTGTACAAACATGAAGTAATTTTTTTTTTTTTCTTTTTATTACAGAATTCCATGACCTAACATAAAATAAACAATTACATTTGTTAGTTGTCAATACATTTTCCATTTTATTACCACAGTCACAGGCTTTTCAATGTACTGTTTGCACATATCTCTTTAACATCAGGGTTGCTACCCAGTGATCTTTCAAAGGATTTTAGGAATATGTAGTAGTAATCATATAATTAAATCTGCAAAAAAAAAAACAAAAAAAAAACATAATCTGATGTTTTATAGCATGAGACGCTAAACACAAAACTATTTTTTTTTATCAAGTAATTAATTAGGATTTGAACAGTGCGAATATATTTTTTTTTGCTTTTTGCCTAATTAATTCCAGATATGAAAACTTCAATAACAGGAATGATTGGGATTTTTTGTCATAAAGTCAAAGGAGTTGCAACATGTTAATCATTTAGTTTCAGAAGTAAGAGAAAAAGCGGACCTCAATTCGCCACATTATACGATTTTCTTAATTAAGAAATCATTATGATTTGAATGGCGGAGATGATATATGAATATAGGTGTGTATATGTATATATATATATGTGTGTGTGTGTGTGTGTGTGTGTGTGTGTGTGTGTGTGTGTGTGTGTGTGTTGTGTGTATCTATATATTCATTTATTTATTTATTTATCTATTTACATATAGGTAGATAGATAGATAGATAGATAGATAGATAGATAGATAGAAAGATAGACAGATATATAGATAGATATAGATATATAGATATATAGACATAGATATATATTTTATCTAAGGTACCGAAGAACATTGATGATAAATGCACAAGAGCAACGAAACACTACTATGATACAATAATCCATTAATGTATACACTTTAGATAAAGTATCAGTAACTAATTCAATGCCAATGAATGGAAAGTTTTCTCTCCTACATTAACATTATTACGAAGCAAATAACATAAACCTTGAATGCTGATATAAACTGGCATTGAAGACTACCTATTATTAACGGTTTTCACCATAAATCTAATGTGTCATAAGATTGTTTAGGATTTCGAATGAAATAATTTTCTTCGTCTTCTTTTCTTCTTATTTTACTGCCCGTTCTTCATATTATCATTATTGCTGTTGTAATTATTCTCATTATTATCATTATTATTACTATTGGTTATCATTACTATTATCATTATAATGGTAATAATAATGATAATAATAATAATAATGATAATAATAATAATTATTATTATTATTATCATTATCATTATTATTGCATTTATTATTATCATTGCATTTATTATTACTATTATTATTATTATTACTACTACCATTAGTAAAAGTGTGAGTACTAGTAGTAGTAGTATCATTATTAGTATCATCATTATTAGTATCATCATTATTACATGTTATTAGCATTATTATTGTTATTATTATCTTATTTATTGTTATTATGATAATGATAACAATAGTAATAAGTATTACTATTATCCTTATCATTATCATCATCATTATTATTATTA
>NC_061847.1:4097238-4099738 GCF_019202785.1 Penaeus chinensis | reverse complement strand
ATGATTATGAATAAAATTGGTGATGATGTAATTGTGACGAAAATGAGAATACTACTACCGTGAATTTTAGTGCCACCGCTAGTACTAACCGAATAATGATAAAAATAATAATCATAAGATACTCCACATTAATACAAAATCACACAACCAAAGATAACACGACACTATTCAGTATCTCATTTCATTTGAAAAAAGATCTATTAGCATCTATGCATGCTAATGATTATAGCATCTTTGTCTTAAATCAACTAGAAAAAAAAACCAGCTTGCTCGCTTACTATTGTTTGATGTCATTTCGATGCATTCAAGTGATTATTTCAAACAAAATACGAAGACGACGGTCTGTGGGAATCAAGTCGACGAAATAACCAAGGCATAAACGCCATTATGTTTTTCGCAGAATTAGAATTAGATCAGTACAATAAATAAGCGTCTTTTCTCAATGGATATTAAATGGAATATCTCGGTGAGTTTGGAAGCAAAGGACATCTAATTATTGACCAAGGAATGCTTCAATACTTTTTTCTTTTGGCAAAAGGGATGAAATGCGGTTGCAACGAGCGGGGTCAGAATATTACGTCCGGTGAAAGAAGAGAGAGCTCCTGGGGGGAAATTGAGAATTGTTGATATTGGAGTAACCAAGTCGAGTTGTTTACTTCTCTCAAAATGACCAAAAGATTACTTTGTGTGTGAGATTTGTGTGTGTATGTGTGCGTATGTGTGTTTATTTGTGTGTGTGAGTTAGTGATGAGTGTATGTGTGTGTTTGTGTCTGTGTGAGCGCGCGCGTGTATGCGTGTATTGGAGTATTTAAACAATGATGCTCAGCATGCATTTACATGTTGCCAACATAAAAATCTGCGGGGATTGACGCCGCATTTCACTAGCCGAATAGAAGGAAATGAGTGAGAAACAACAAGAGGACGATACATGTTTATCGAGTAACAGGTAAAAGATAAGAAGATGAGGAAGAGGACAAAAGACATACCGACAGAATTGAAAGTTTGGCAATTCTATACAAAAGCTGCGGGTCGCCGATAATAACGAATTTAGTTTTGTATATATTTTATGAAATTTACTGTCTATATGTGGTACTTTTAGTCGGCGGAAATCAACTATAGCACGTTAATGGCCCCGACAAATGAGGTGGGCATTAAACAGGTTTTTTTTTTTGCTGAATAGACATCCGGTTACGTCACTAAAACAGTACATGTCATCGCTTAAGGCTTCAATGCGACGTTTTATCGAAAAAATAACTGTATTATGATATTTAATATATTTCAAAAAAAGTATCACAGACTATGAACAGCGTTGTGTAAAAGATCCAGTGGATCTTGTACTGTCTGTCTCTGTGTCTGTCTAACTGTCTGTCTATCTGTCTGTTTATTTGTCTATCTCTGTCTGTCTGTCTCAATAACTACCTTTCTGTCTGTCTGCATCTGTGTCTATCTTTCTATCTGTCTGTATCTGTACCTGCCTCCCTGTCTGTCTGTCACTGTGTCTACCTTCCTGTTTGTCTGCCCCTGTGTCTATCTTTCTGTCCGTCTCTGTGTTTGTCTATCTATCCCTGTGTCTATTTTTCTGTCTGTATGTCTCTGTCTCTGCCTTCTTGTCTGTCTGTATCTGTGTCTGACTTTCTGTCTGTCTGTCCCTGTGTCCGTTTTTCTGTCTATCTGTCTTCTTGTCCGCCTTTCTGTCTGGCTGCCTCTGTGTCTGCCTTTCAGTCTGTCTGTCTGCTTGGTAAAGATTGGCTATGCTACGAAAGCCAAGAAAAAGAGAGAGAGAGGGAAAGAGAGAGAAGAGAGAGAGAGAGAGAGAGAGAGAGAGAGAGAGAGAGAGAGAGAGAGAGAGAGAGAGAGAGAGAGAGAGAGAGAGAGAGAGAGAGAGAGAGAGAGAGAAAGAGAGAGACAAACAGAGACAGAGAGCTCATCAATAAGTCATTTACATCTCCCTATTTCTCTGTCACAACTACAATCCTGAGAAAATCGAAATGAAATAAATAAATCAAATAAAAGCGTCGCCAGACAGCGTGGCACCAAAGAACCACCCGATGTCGGATTCCAAAATTTTCTCCGCAAAACTTCGTTATTTGATTGTTGATGGAAGTCACTTATTATTTACCCTTTTTTTTAATGTCTATTCTTTTATCTATGACTTGGAGTTTTGTTATGCAAATCGCCAATTAGCAGATAACTTGTGTAATACAGCCAGAAAGACAGACAAAGAGACTGACAGACAGAAAGGTAGACAGAAAGACAACCAGAGAAGAAGGCAGACACAGACAGACAGACAGAAAGACGGATAGGAAGGCAGACATAGATGCAGACAGACAGAAAGGCAAACACAGAGACAGACAAACAAGAAAGCAGAGACAGGCAGACAGATAGAAAAATCAGACGCAAACACAGACAGACAGACAGACACAGAGACAGACACACAATAAGGCAGATACAGACAGCAAAACGGACAAAGAAACAGAAAGACAGAAAGGCAAACATAGA
>NC_061847.1:4064738-4069738 GCF_019202785.1 Penaeus chinensis | reverse complement strand
TTTTTTATTCTTTAATTCGCCCTCTGCTTCAGCTTTTGATATTTCCGACTTTTCTGTTTATTTTTTGGGATTTCATTGTTTACTTTTTTTCCTTTCACTTTTTAAACCTGCCTCTTTTTCTTGTTATTTTATGTATTTTAGTTTAGATGTTTCTTCTATTTACAGTTTTAAGTACTTTTGGCATATTTTAATTATTCTGAAGTCTTTTAGCATTTGACATTTTAAAGCTTTGAACTCCGTTTTACGTTGTTGCCATATTGCATTTTTTTAAATCAATATCATCTTAGGATTTTATCTTAGAATCTTAGTCTATCTTAGAATTTTATCTTAGGATCTTAGTCTTATTATCTTAGGATTTTGTATTTTGTTGCTATGTATTATCTTCCTGTTCCTATATCTCCGGGAATAGTTGTGTCGTGTGGGTTCAGGGCCTTCAGACTGGTCCCCTCACCCCCATTTCGAGGAAGCAACGGGCCCTCACTTCTCGTGGCCCCTAAGCCTGAAGTTCATAGGTGGTCTCATAAGGGTTCCTCCAACACATAAACTTACATATCTTTCGCCGTTTACTTGTTATTCACTAGCTGTCTGACACTTCTGTTAATGTCATCACATTGCATGGAAATTTGCAACAGCATTGTCAAAAGGGGACGCAAATGTTCAACCGTCTTTTTTTTTATCATATTTACTTCGTGTAAATTTTATCATATTTCCCTCCCTGTCCGCCCGTGTTTTCTTTCCCCTCGACGTCTGTCCTGCCTCCTCTCTTCGTTTCTCATCACTTGTCTTGTCTCCTTCCCTCAGTCATGATTTCTTCCCAGATTTGCATTTCCTTCCTCGTTCTTTTCCAGCAGAACTCTTGAAATATAAGAGTGAAGTTTGGAAGGAAACATACACACGTACTGTCAGAGACGCACAAACACAAACACACACACACACACACACACATACACACACACAAATACACATACACATACACACATACACACATACACACATACACACACACACACACACACACACACACACAAACATACACACACACACACACACACACACACACACACACACACATACGCGCGCGCGCGCGCAAACAAACACACAAACAAACGCACGCAAGCAGTCCAAATAACTGGGCGTTCCCATCCTTGATTCAAGCAATGTTGCATGTAAATCATCACAAGAGCAAACTTTCTCAACCTCTTTATGCAATCACCAGACGTTGCAAAGGACACTGACCTACTCATCTGCATGATTAGGGGATGAAAACTAAAATTCTGCCTCTCTCTCTCTCTCTCTCTCTCTCTCTCTCTCTCTCTCTCTCTCTCTCTCTCTCTCTCTCTCTCTCTCCCTCTCTCTCTCTCTCTCTCTCTCTCTCTCTCTCTCTTGCACGGTTTCAACAATCAGCAAAAACAAAACTTCAAACAAGGAGGATTTACCTTGCCTTTCTCTGGCTCGATAGAATACGGTTTACATGCTCCTCGCTCTGTTGGGTGTTGTAATGTGCTAGAATATTTTGTTTTACTCGGCTGCTGCTTGCAATAGCCTCATTACCGTTGTCCTCCCCTCCTCCTTGCCCTTCCCTCTTGTTCTTGTTTTCTTCTTCTTGTTAAAAAAAAAAAAAAAAAAAAAAAAAAAAAAAAAAAAATTGGCTGCTGCTGCTGTTGTTGTTGTTGTTGTTGTTGTTGTTGTTGTTGTTGTTGTTGCTGCTGTTGCTGTTCTCCTTCTTCAAGATTATTAGTTTCTTCTCCTCCTTCTCTTCTTCTTCTTCTTCTTCTTCTTCTTCTTCTCCTCTTCTACTTCTTCTTATTCTTCTTATTCTTATTCTCCTTCTCTTTCTCCTTTTCCTTCTCCTTCTCTTTCTCCTCCTTTTCCTTTTCCTTTTCCTTCTCCATCCTCTTCTCTTTATCCTTCTCCTTCTTCTTCTTCTTCAACATCTTCTTCTTCTTCTTCTTCTTCTCCTCCTCATTCTTCTATTTTCATCTTCTCCTCCTTTTTCTTTTTCTTCTTCTCTCCTCATTCTTCTATTTTCATTTTTTCCTCCTTTTTCTTCTTCTTCTTCTTCTCCTCATTCTTCTATTTTCATCTTCTACCCCTTGTTATTCTTCTTCTCCTCCTCATTCTTTTATTTTCATCTCCTCCTTTATCTTCTTTCTCCTACCTCTCCTTCTTCATATTCTTCCTCCTCCTCTTTCTGCATCTTTCGACTTTTTCTCATATATATCATACGGTCTGTTATGGCAGGAATTTTTCATAGAATGACTAAAACCAGTTTGTAAAATAATTGCTATTATTTCTTTTCTATGAATATTCCCCTTTGTCAATCAATAGAATATATCTGTGTTGATTATCACCTTGAAATGATAATGATAACGATAAAGATTAAGAGGAACGTGAGGATTATCAAAATTCGAATAAATTAAATTCCTAGTTCCAGTAACCAGTGTTTTGTTTGAACAATTTAGTGTTGTTCCGTGTTCATATACGAAAAAAAAGAAAATATCTTCAACGTGTTTTCAGTTTTGTTTTGTTTTGTTTGGTAAGAAATTTGAAAAAAGATAGATGATGGACACAAAGTGAGAATGAGTTAATTTTTGGCTATCGAAATCCTGAGTTAAATTGGAAACTCAAAAAAGTATAATGTATATGTTAGTATATACAAACTTTGGCATACATTTACTTACATTTATAAAATGGGAGAGAGAGAGAGAGAAAGAGAGAGAGAGAGTGAGAGAGAGAGAGAGAGAGAGAGAGAGAGAGAGGGGGGGGAGAGAGAGAGAGAGAGAGAGGGAGAGGGAGAGAGAGAGAGAGAGAGAGAGAGAGAGAGAGAGAGAGAGAGGGAGAGGGAGAGAGAGAGAGAGAGAGAGAGAGGGAGAGAGAGAGAGAGAGAGAGGGGGGGGGGGGGGGAGAGAGAGAGAGAAAGAGAGAGAGAGAGAGAGATATACATACATACATACAGACAGACAGACAGACAGACAGACAGAGGAATAATATCATATAAACAAACATATCCAAAACTTCGAAAACGTTTAAAAAAAGAAAAAAAAGCAGATTCATCACAGCCATTACACACGCAGCACGACTTTCAAATAACCTAGTACAAATAATGAACCCTCAATAACAGCTATGTAGGAATTTTAATGAGTTTAATCAACAGAAGGGCATTAAACCCCTCTTGCCACTGATGAAACTGTCATCTATTTTTTTTTTAATTCTTACCCAGTTTGTGCGAGTGAGGATAATGACCTTCCTTTTATATTATGTTTGCATGCATCTACGTGTACCAATTTGTGTTTCCATTATATTTGCTGTTATATGGAACTGCGTATTGGGATTTTATTATAAATGCTTGTATTCGATTCTTATACAGACAGATAGACAGACAAATATATATAAAGGGAAAGAGATAGATACACACGTACGCACGCACACACACACACACACACACGCACACACACACACACACACACACACACACACACACACACACACACACACACACATATATACATATATATATACTTATATATATATATATATATATATATATAGAGAGAGAGAGAGAGAGAGAGAGAGAGAGAGAGAGAGAGAGAGAGAGAGAGGAAAGAGAGAGAGAAAGTCAAAGGCAAAGTCAAAACACATTATTCCATTAAATTACAATGGTTATTCTTTACATAAGTATATATATATATGTATATATATTTAAATTTGAGTATTTAAGAGGTGTTCTTTTCATTTTATTTTCAAATTACAGAAGTTGATATTATCTGGTAGCATGTTCCATAACTTGGGTCCACGTATTTCCATTTGTCGTACCCCTGTATAGGTATTCGACCTCTTGACAAAAAGGGAATTTACTGATGTGTTCCCTTCGGTTTGCAAGGTCATTAACTATTTCGGATAATTCCGATGAATGAGTTTGTAAATAAATAAACATGTGTCATATCTGCATTTAGAGTGAACTTTTAACCATTTTATTTTTTTGATATGTGGGATGATGTGATCAAGTTTACTGATATTACCTAGTGCTACTCTGGCAGCAAAATGTTGTAATTTTTTAAAACTTGTTGCAGCTGGGTTTTGTTAGTCGAACCCCAAATGTTTGAACAATAGTTAATTATGCTTAGAGTTAGAGTTTGTACAACCATGATTCTAGTTTCGGTAGTGATCTGATTTCGTATGTGATTAAGATATACCAGGGTACCCACTACTTGCCTGTGTATTTTGTCAGCGTGTGGTTCAAATTTAATGA
Organism: Penaeus chinensis; assembly: GCF_019202785.1. Lineage (NCBI taxonomy): Eukaryota > Metazoa > Arthropoda > Malacostraca > Decapoda > Penaeidae > Penaeus > Penaeus chinensis. The sequence goes on along the minus strand of NC_061847.1, from coordinate 4,065,489 downwards.
ATCTGTCTATTTGTACTCCTAGATTATTCATTGAAATGTTCGGTTTGATAGAGCAGCCTTCAAATTCTATGGTTGTGTCACTGGGAATTTTAGCAATGTTCTGCCGACTACCTATGAATATACATTGAGTTTTATGTGGATTTAGTTTAAGGTCATTAGTGTCAAAATATAATTTTGCTTGTGTTAGAGTATCTTGTGCGTTTCTTATTAATGTATTTAAGTTGTTTACTGAAACACTATGAAGAAACTGAATCATCGGCGTACTGCACTAGAAGGCAGTTATGGGCCATTGTTGATAAATCATTTGTGAAAATTGTAAGTAGGATCGGACCTAAAATAGATCCTTGCGGAACACCAAAAGGTACTTCTTGTTTTGATGACATTCTATTATTGATTCGTACCGATTGGGTCCTTGTATATAAATAACTTTTAAACCTAAAGGTATCAATTTTGTTATTTACTTATTTGTTAAGGAGAATTTCATGGGTAACACTATCAAAAGCCATAGAAAGGTCGCATAATGTGAGTAAATTTAGCTGATTTTTGTCAATGTTATTATAAATCTCATCAGTGATTTGCAGTAAAGCTGTTTCAGTTGATAACCTATTTCTAAAACCATGTTGTGTTTTGGATAATAAGTTCTTGGCCTCTAGGAAACTCGTCAGTTGATTTGCTACAATTTGTTTTTCAAGAATTTTGGATAATATAGGGAGTATAGTAATAGGGCGATAATTATTGACATCGTCTATAT
>NC_061847.1:4052238-4059738 GCF_019202785.1 Penaeus chinensis | reverse complement strand
ACACACACACACACATACACTCACACACAGACACACACACACACACACACACACACACACACACACACACACACACACACACACACACACACACATATATATATACATATATATACATATATCATATGCATACATATATATAATATATATATTTATATATACATACATACATGCATACATACATATATTATTTTTAATCATACATACATAAATATATATATACACACACACATAATCATTTGTATCTATCTATCTTTATATATATTTATATATGAATATATACATATATTTATATATATATACACATCTATATATATCTATATCTATCTATCTATCTATATATATATATATATATATATATATATATACAGAGAGAGAGAGAGAGAGAGAGAGAGAGAGAGAGAGAGATAGAGAGATAAAGATATTTGTAGATATATATATATTATATATATATTATTATTATTATTATTGAAACCAACATTGCCATCATTTTCATTATCATTATTATCTTCGCCGTCATTATCATTGTAATTTACATTATCACAAACACACACACACACACAAATACACGCACGCACACTCATAATAATAATAATAGTGATAATAATAATCATAATAATAATAACAATAACAATAATAATACTAATAATAATTATGATAATAATAATAATAATAATAATAATAATAATAATAAAAGTAAAAAATAAGCATACATTTACTCTATATTCAAAAACAGCCAGAAATTGGTCCTAAAATGTAGCTTTTCACACGTGTAGCGACATGACATGAAGAAATAAAAATTCTCAAATCGCTAACCGAGTTCACTCAATTTACTCACATTTCACTCATATTCTTCGCATAAAATGCATTTCCTCGTTTCCTGTTTATCAAAGCTTTTCACTGTTCCCTTTACCACACCATCACCAATCCACAAGACTTGTTATATCACTATGTAATGCTTTCCTCTCTCATTATATTATTATCACTGTAATAATGACCCTTAAAGCATTACACTATATCACATTATACTCACTGGCAGAAGCAAACCTAATGAACAAGAGTAAACAAGAGGTTGAACAAGCAAGATAAAAGGACATGTATTATTTCCATGAAGCTGAAGCGAAATGCATTAAGCAAGATTCGAGGAAAGAGTGAATGAGGGAAGAGAGGGAAGAGGAACGAGGAATTATTATCAAGGAAAGAGAGAAATATTTAGATAAAGGAGGGAGTAAGGAGAGGGAAGCGTGATAAGCAGTGCGAATGACGAGTCGTGATATTAGAAGGAAAGGAGGAAGAAGTAAGAGAGAAAGAGAGGTGTGTGTGTAGAGAAAGAGATAACGTCCGATATTTAGATAGATAAGGGAAGAGAGAGAGAGAGAGAGCGAGAGAGAGAGAGAGAGAGAGCGAGAGAGAGAGAGAGAGAGAGAGAGAGAGAGAGAGAGAGAGAGAGAGAGAGAGAGAGAGAGAGAGAGAGAGAGAGAGAGAGAGAGAGAGAGAGAGAAGAGAGAGGGAGAGAGAGCCAGAGACAAAGAGAGAGGGAGAGAGAGCCAGAGACAAAGAGAGAGGGAGAGAGAGAAGGACCGATAGTGATTAAGCAAATATCAGATATAAAAATAAAAGCAAAAACACAGGTCCGGCAGACGAAACACGTTTCCGCCAACCAGTGTGCACAAAGACAAACCCGATTAGAGTAACAAAAAGTTATCAGCTGTACAAATGCATGTGGATATTTACATTTTTATGTATCGTAACATATCACGTGTTCAGAATCCCGCCGTTATGAATATTCGTATGACACAAAGCGAGAATAACTCTGTTCGCAATATAAACCCACTTTGAATGCATTACCCCACTGCAAAATTCCCATAATTCACTGAAAATGAACATGGGCAAAGTCAGTCAACGTAAATGCAGAAAGAACGCCATTGGTATTCGTATCTGGCAAATTCTGATGTTTTCTGTTCATTATTTTTTCTTTTGTTTTTTTCTTCTTTCTTTCTCTTTCACATCGTATGTTTTGTGAGCTATGTGATCCCGAATTATTTGGCGCGTGGTGTAGCCTGAAAACAACATGAAAAGCTGAGTAGTACTAATACATTCATTAGTGAGCGTAAAAAAAATCTCTCACCGAGTGGGGAAAAAATACGAGGTAATAGATTTAGTTTTGGATGCTCTCTCTCTCTTTTCTTTTCTACTCTTCTCTTCTCTTCTCTTCTATTCTCTTTTTTCTTTTCTTTTCTTTTCTTTTCTTTTCTTTTCTTTTCTTTTCTTTTCTTTTCTTTTCTTTTCTTTTCTTTTCTTTTCTTTTCTTTTCTTTTCTTCTCTTCTCTCTCTCGTTCTGTTGTATCGGTCTTAGTTATTTTTTCCAACTCAACATTGGCTTCGCACTTGTCAGATTCCAGTGACCGCTTTCGAACGTTATGTATATTCCTAAAGCAAAACAATTACCTTTTCCTCTTTCTCCCATCCCTGTCTGAACGACAAACCGGGGCTGGTTTTTGTGTTTTCGTTCCGTTTCCTATTGTATCGTCCATACGCAAAATGTTATCTTGCAGGTATCTTTTCTATTCATTTTTGTAAAGAAGCTCTGAAAGTTTATTGTGTACAGACTATGAAAGTTTATTAAAGTTGTTTTAAATACAGTGCCCGTTTCAGACACACCCACCCACCTCTATTTTCATTTATTCAGCACACCCATCTTTAATAACTTACCCTCATTCTAATTACTTCTATTACAACAGCTTTAAAGAAAAAATCGAACCTTTTTCTCCATTTCTCGTAACCGAAGCCCCGCCGAAACACAGCCTACTGCACACGCTTCACGCTGCCGAAAAAAAAGGCAGGTGGAGGGCTCGTCATGCGCATTTCTTCCAATCCGACGCCGGGCTCCTGGTGGCGGTGCGGCGCGCGGTTCAGTAGTCGGTTGGCTTCCGTCAAGAGAGGAGTATGCTTCCGAAAGTTCTGGAATAGACGTGGAGGGCCGAGTTTCGCTATGGAAGTATTGAGGCAACATCAATGTGTTATGTAAGGAGTATAGAATATGGAGACGGAAGAGTGCGAGTCTGAAATGTGTATAGAGCTATCGCTACACATGAACTGTCTAACCAAATCTGATGTCATGAAAAAGATGCATATGCTGAGGTCGCAGTTTCCAGCGAGGGTTGTCTGCGGTGATGACATCAAGGGAGTTCGGTGGAGTCTCTGAGGATCATTTGCAACGAAGCTGTGGTGCTTGGATGAACTTACTCTTTTTCTTCTTTTTTTTTTTTTTTTTCTTTTCTTTTTTTTAATGTGAGGAAGCCTTTTCACGTGAATTAGTTTCCAAACTTATTGCAATTACTATCAAGATGGTTATCAATAAACATTATCCACATAAAAAAAGCCACAACAGCTTCATTCGTTGATTAATACACTACCACACTCATCAATTCAAAACACTACCGCCAATTTATCAAGCTCTCAAGGTCCATTATTCACCCAGTGCGATAAAGCGTTGCTGCTGCCGTGGAATAGCTTCTTCTCCATTAAAAGATTTTACAAACTCATGTCCAACGTATTCTGTCTCGTATGTTACATTCTGAAGCATTCTTTGCCAAGGTAGCAGTGCCGTTGGACACGCCACGAGTTATTTGCTCCACTTCCGTCAATATTTCTCTGTAAACACTCCCTTCTAGGATTTACACTTCTGCATACTCTTTGCTGAGTTGATTATGCAAGGCTAAACAAGCTAGGCGTATTGCATCGCCTGGAAAGCTGTTCCTTTTGTTAACGAGGGCCTTGGTCCATCAGTCTTCATGTATTCCATACAAGATTTTACATTTGCATTCACTATACCCTTGAGGACCATCTCATATAGGCCCTTATGATTATAGCATTATGACACATAGTCCCCTGGTGATCATATATTCATGTTTCTAAAGAATGGAAATTTCACCCGCAAAATTTCCCAACAGTTCGTTTCTTTTTAGTGGATGTTGCTAGAATCGGGAAGCAGGTCTTGAGAGCAAATATGAGTTTGTATTTTAGAAAGCAGATGCTCCTTTGTTCATCTATTTACTCAGCACGTCTAAAAACGTCTACAAACCCAGATTTAGGGAAGTTTATTCGTTACATGATTCTTTTGTTCTCTAAAGTATATGTTTTTTTTTGTGTGTGTGTGAAAACAATGTCATAACAAAACACGACGTATTTATTTTTGTAAAGTAGACTTAAAAGCAAAAACACCGATAACAGGAAAAAAGAGACAAACTATTAAAACAAAGCTCAAAAACAACCATAAAGACTAACAAATTATAATATATTTTATTTAATTAACAACAACGATAAAAACGATATATACAGTTTGATGTGACATTGGGAGAGGTAACAATAATGAGAAATATCAGCACCCAAAATTGGGTTTATAGAAATAAGTACATTATTGATTACTTTCTGAGAAAAAAAATAGAGAACATCGCATATACATCCATTTCTAACGGTGTACCTTCGTCATAATTACTATTAAGTTGTAAAACACACAGGAATCACATCTTCCAGAGAAAAAAAATACTTATCCATATTTCTCCATTTGAAGAAATAGAATAGAAAAAAACAACAACAACTACAATATGATTTATTTCTCTTCGCTCCTTTACAGAAGCTTATCCCTTTCAAAAAATGTTCTCAAGAATATGAACTAGACTTAACACACATGAGCCTTGCTTTATCGTGCAACTTTTGGAACTATTTTTTTTTTTTTCCTTGATCACACACAGAGGCGACTCTTTGTGTCCGCCACGCCCCCGACAGTTCAAGATGAATCTCGTGCCACATTGAGTTCTTTTACTACAGAGGGAGAGAGAGAGAGATAGAGAGAGTAAGTAAGAGAGGGGGAGGGGGAGAGGAGAGAGAGAGAAGTTAAAAAACAAGGTACATTTTAAAGCTACCTTGGTAAAAGCAGTAATGAAAAAAAAACGAATCCTACGGGCAAAAAATATTAATAAGTGGTGCAGAAGTTGAAGATCAGAGCCCCTCTCCTGATAATTGTTCTTGGATGCTTGAGAAAATACGCAGATATTAGAGACAGGAAACAAGAATTTAAAACACATGATCCCTTCACATTTAGGTACCGTAGTAAATGGATAAAAATGCTTCGATTATATTTCTATGAAAGAAAAATATTGTGAAATTTCTATTTTTCACTGACAGAGAGAGAGAGAGAGAAGAGAGAGAGAGAGAGAGAGAGAGAGAGAGAGAGAGAGAGAGAGAGAGAGAGAGAGAGAGGAAGAGAGACTAATAGAGAAAGAGATAGACAGAAACATAGACGGAACTACTCACCCCACGTACGTACATGAGTGTGAAAGTAGGTTAATGACCACCGGATTACCAATGACCGTAATCAATAACCGGAATCATTAACTATAGTTAATGATGGCTAGCATGCACACCTTACGGTCGTACATGGCGCATCATAACAGAAAGTAGGCACAATTAAAGTGATTATCATAATCAAGGATTGGAACTGGAAATCATTAACTAATGGTGTGCTACAGAAGAGACCCTCCCCTCCTCTCCAATGCAGGCGACTGGACAGAACGTGCCAACCCACGTACGTGCATCAGTGTGAATTCAGGAAGTAGGTTAATGACCACTGAAATTGATTAACTAATCAGTGACCGTAACAGGAATCATTACCCATTGGTAAAGATGTCTAACACACACACTTAGAGGGCGCCGCTCCCCTCCCCTACTCTCTAAAACAATATGCCTGGTGCCACAGATGACTCCCCACCCCTTCCTAAAAATAAAGAGACATATCATCTATCCCACTGTAATCCTATGGACTTGAATATACAGCTGATAAGTCATCATACACTGCACAGCGTATATTAACGACATTTTCTAAATAGTAATGCAGAAACACGTGTTCTACATATATAATGCAGAAACATATGTTCGGATATTCATATACCGTTTCTGACTCTTAATGATTAAGGAGCCCGGTTGCCATATTCAGTGAACAATGTTCTCCTGCTATCTTATTTAACTTAAAGAGCCCTGTTAACCATAATCTCCTTTAGTAAACATTACTCCGTTGTTTTATTTTTCTTCACTTTTATTTTATCTATTTATCATTTATATATATATATATTTTTTTTTTTTGTGTGTGTGTGTGTGTTAAGTTTGGGAAATGATGTTAGTACGATAGTCTGGCCGCGTTTACCTGCTGTAGCTCCTCCATGCTCGCTTGCCAGTCCTCGTCAAGCATTCGTTAAGTTACATGGAAACATTCTGTCGCCTTCTCCTCCCACACTCTTCTCTCTCTCTCTTTCTCTCTCTCTCTCTCTCTCTCTCTCTCTCTCTCTCTCTCTCTCTCTCTCTCTCTCTCTCTCTCTCTCTCTCTCTCTCTCTCTCTCTCTCTTTCCTCACTCGATCTCTCTCACTCTATCTCTCTCTCTCAATCTATCTATCTATCTCTTTCTATCTATATATCTATATATGATTAGCCAAGTACCTTGTTTAAAATTATAAATGACCATTAGTTTTTTTTCCATGGAGAAATGTGTTGCCTAGAATGGAAATATTATTCGAAATCTTAGGAATTAGTTGCGCATTATCCTTGCCAAAAAACATTATTATCAAAGAAGAGTTGTTAAAAAGTTTATAAGAAAAAAAAGACTATAAAATTAGCGGAAACTTTACAGACCCAGATGGGTAGGATACAAAAAAAAAAAAAAAAAAAAAAAAAAAAAAAAAAAAGTGACGGAAGCAGTGGACAGGGCGAAGGACACTGTATTTCCCCTTTAAAGTTTGCAAACTTGCAAAATGGCCTAACTTTTGCACTCTTGATAATAACACCGATACGAATATATATATATATATATATATATATATATATATATATATATATATATATATATAAGTAGATAGAGGATGGACGGAACTACTCACCCCACGTACGTACATGAGTGTGAAAGTAGGTTAGTGATCACCAGAAGTCATTGACCTGACCAATGACCAATGACGTAATCAATAACCGGAATAATTAACCATAGTTAATGATAGCTAGCATGCACACCTTACGGTCGTACATGGCGCATCATAACAGAAAGTAGGCACAATTAAAGTGATTATCATAATCAAGGATTGGAACTGGAAATCATTAACTAATGGTGTGCTACAGAAGAGCACCTCTCCTCCTCTCCAATGCAGGCGACTGGACAGAACGTGCCAACCCACGTACGTGCATCAGTGTAAATTCAGGAAGTAGGTTAATGACCACTGAAAGTGATTAACTAATCAGTGACCATAACAGGAATCATTACACATAGGTAAAGATGTCTAACACACACACACTTAGAGGGCGCCGCTCCCCTCTCCTCCCCTCCTCTCTAAAACAATATGCCTGGTGCCACAGATGACTCCCCACCCCCTCCTACCCATCCCCCACCAGCACCCCCTCTCCAATACCCTCCCACCCCACACCGCAATATTCATCATGTTTAAACTCTTAACTGGGTC
>NC_061847.1:4017238-4019738 GCF_019202785.1 Penaeus chinensis | reverse complement strand
ATCAGAGGCGCGCAATGACATTCATTCATGCATCATATATTTATTTATATGTTTATATATTGATTTGTTTGTTTGTTCATTCATTCATTCACTTTACTTTTATCATTATCATTATTTGTATTATTATCATTATTATTATTATTATTATTATTATCATTATATTATTATTATTATTATTATTATTATTATTGGTGTTATCATTACTATTATCATCATTATTTTCATTATTAGTATTATTTTCATCATCATTATTATCATATATATATTTGGAACAAAGTAAAGGCTAAGGATGAAGAAGCGATAAGAAACGAAAAAGATAAAGAGACGGGGAATATGAATGGAAGAGAAAGAAGGGAAAGAGAAGAACGATTGATAACTTAGGAGGGAAGGGGGGGGAAGTAGCGATGAAATGCGAAGAGGGCGAGACGAAGAAGAAGAAGAAGGCAGAGTAAGAGAAAACAAAAGGAAAGTGGTAGAAAAGCAAAAAGAAAAACAAGAAAAAAAAATATTCACTGTGATATTATTTAAGATGAAATACAGGTATAATTTTTTTTTTTTTCATAGACCTTTATCTCTGTTCTTGGAAGTAAATGAATAAATATACAAATAAACAAACAAACACAAACAAACAAACCAATAAAACAAACAAACACATAAACAAACGAACATCCAACGAAACTAAAAACAAAACAAAAACGGAACAGAAAGAAAACGACAAAAGGTGAAAAAAAATTACTCGTCACCAAGACAGGAAAGGGAGAGAGAGAGTGTAAGAGCCGAGGCCTGGGCGTCGCTCTTCGGAAAATACATTGGCTTCGACCGGCGGAATATTCAATCACACTCGAAAGGGGACAGGGCAGTCTGGGTCGTGCAAAGCCAGGGGGAATCGAGGGAGTCAAATGATTCGCTGGGAGAGACGACCGCTGGTGGAAGGAAGGATGCGAAGATTGTATAAAACGATTCGGGATAAGGAGGGAATGGAGGAGAATGAAGGAGGAGGGGGAGGGGGGAAAGAGGAGGGGGAAAGGAGGCGGAGGAGGAGGTGGAGGTAAGGAGGCGGAGGAGGAGGTGGAGGAAAGGAGGAGGATGTGGAGGAAAGGAGGCGGAGGAGGAGGAGAAAGAGAAGAAGAAGAAGGAGAAGAAGAAGAAGGTGAAGAAGTAATAGAAAGAGGAGGTGGAGAAGAAGAAGGAAAAGAAAAAGGAGGAAGCGAAGAAGTAACATGAGAGGGAGGGGGAGGTCAATGAGTAACAGGAGGAAGAGGAAGAGGATAAGAAAAAACAAATATATAAGAAGAGGAGAGAGAAGAAGGAGGAGAAGGAGAAGGAGAAATAGAATGAGACGGAGAAGAAGAAAATAGGAAAAGGGAAACAAGAATAGAAGAGAAGAAAAAGGACAATAAATGGACGAAGCAAAGGAAAATGAGAAAGGGGAAGAGGAAAACAGGAGGAGAAGAATAAACGTAAGAAAACATAAAATAACGTGGAAATCCAGAAACGAAAGGACAGCATCACACTAGCAAGACTCAATTCCGTTTTCATTAAATGGAGAAATGATTAGGTCATAGATCAACTACTCTCGGAAAATAAGGGTCAGTCACCTCGCAGGAGAAAATCACATTCAGCGAGGGATAACGACTGTCTGAAGGGTCACGGTGAAAGGAAAATAGTCGTCACGAATTGTCCAATACTCTTTCAAAAATACTTATGGTTTGGAATAGTTTTGTGAGTGTATGTGTGTAATATATGTATGTATATATATATATATATATATATATATATATATATATATATATATATTAAGTGTGTGAAGCTGACTTCGCCGGTCTTTCAGCCTCTAATGCTTCATATTGAGCTGTAAGTCACACTTTTCTTTTTATAATTTTGTCTGTGTTTCGCCATCTACCTCAATTAAATTCTCAAATATTCTCTCTCTCTCTTTCTCTCTCTCTCTCTCTCTCTCTCTCTCTCTCTCTCTCTCTCTCTCTCTCTCTCTCTCTCTCTCTCTCTGTCTCAATCTCTGTCTCTCTCACTCTCTCTTTCTCTCTCTCTCTCTCTCTCTCTCTCTCTCTCTCTCTCTCTCTCTCTCTCTCTCTCTCTCTCTCTCCTCTCTCTCTCTCTCTCTCTCTCTCTCTCTCTCTCTCTGTCTCAATCTCTGTCTCTCTCACTCTCTCTTTCTCTCTCTCTCTCTCTCTCTCTCTCTCTCTCTCTCTCTCTCTCTCTCTCTCTCTCTCTCTCTTTATCTCTCTCTCTCTCTCTCTCTCTCTCTCTCTCTCTCTCTCTCTCTCTCTCTCTCTCTCTGTCTCAATCTCTGTCTCTATCTCTGTCTCAATCTCTCTCTCTCTCTCTCTCTCTCTCTCTCTCTCTCTCTCTCTCTCTCTCTCTCTCTCTCTCTCTCTCTCTCTCTCTCTCTCTCTCTCTCTCTCTCTTTCTCTCTCTCTCTCTCTCTCTCTCTCTCTCTCTCTCTCTCTCTCTCTCTCTCTCTCTCTCTCTCTCTCTCTCT
>NC_061847.1:3979738-3984738 GCF_019202785.1 Penaeus chinensis | reverse complement strand
AATTACTTTCCGCTTCTTTCTGCCACTGCGGAGGCTCATCTTCAATTTCGTTTCTTCCACTTCTGAACCGACCTATTCATTTGCAGGCTGTTGATATCTTCGGGGCATTGTCACCATAAACTTGTTCCAGAGCGTCAATGATTTGCTTATTCTGCCAACCGAGTTTCACCATGAATTTAGTGGTTGTCCTGGTCTGTTGCGTTATTACCTGCATTTAAGAGTTCATTGTTGACCACGTTATAACACGTTGGTACAAGAATGTGCACTGAAATCAAAATCCTTCCATATGATATTTAGTTATGAACTTTTTCCCCGATTTTTTTTTTTTTTCAAACCCTCGTATATATACATACATACATGCATATATATATATGTATATATATATATATATATATATATATATACACACACACACACACATATATATATATATATATATATATATATATATACGTATGTATGTACGTGTGTGTGTGTGTGTGTACATATACATCTATACAATCATACTGATAATGATATAATTATGGAAATATTAATTTGCTATAGTTCACCGGTACACAATAACCGCAGCTAATTACCATCATCCCAGTTTTCATTTTCCTCTCAACATGAGTAAACCAAATGTATTTAGACTGCCATTACCTGCGTGTCTGCGTTTCCATGAGTGAGTGTTTGTCCATCGTATGTCTTCTCATGGTTTCAGATCCTCGACTCTCTTTTTCATCTAGATAAAAAAATATTCCAAATCCTCATTATCATATAAATTAAATGCTTTGTCTTTTAATCATGCACCCAGCGTAGTTTGTGTTGCGTACATAGCACTAATGAGCCTTCAGGTGGAATAATAGAGAGAGAAAGAGAGGGAGAGAGAAAGAGAGAGCGAGAGAAAAAGAGAGAGAGAGAGAAAGAAAGAGAGAGAGAGAGAGAGAGAAGGAAAGAGAGAGAGAGAGGGAGAAAGAGAGAGAGAGAGAGAGAGAGAGAGAAAGAGAGAAAGAAAGAAAGAGAGGAGGAGAGAGAGAGAAAGAGAGAGGGGGGGGGAGAGAGAGAGAGAAAAGAAAGAGAGAGAGAGAGAGGTGAAGGAAAGAAGAGTGAAGGATGGTGAAAAAGAAAAATTCCCGAAATAATACAATTTCCAGCGCTGTATCCGAAAAGTCACCTTTGACTCTGGCGTTAATACCAAGGGTACTAGAAAAGTCATGCTCAAACGTTTTATTGCTTCGGCCTGAAAGATAACAATTCATTTGTTTAATTCTATATGTTTTTTTTTTAAGGAGAAGGGACAGACTCCTACATACGCGCAGGCACACATACACGCACACTCACGCGCAAGCACAGACACAAAGAGAGGGAGAGAGAGAGAGAGAGAGAGAGAGAATATACATCACATTTAATTTTCATGATGTTATCGGTTATCATAATTATACAATGTGATTTCCCAAGAATAAGTTGTATTCTCTTCTCTCTACAGTCTTTTCTGTATTTAATGATATATCTAGTATGAAAAGAACAAAAGGCACTTACTACAAATCATAGATTTTGTTGAAATTATGAGATGCAACAAAATATGCTTGTTTAATTACCCAAGGAAAGTGTTTATGATTGCTTCCACTGTTAAAACAATTACTCCAAATATCAGCTTTAAGTTTTTAATAAGTATAAGTCACAGAACGCAAGTCAGAGGATTGTGATTCAGGAGATATATATACCACAACTAAGGAAGCGGTTTTATTCAAGGATGCGGGTAGCAGATACTAGTTACGTACAATTCCAAGAAACGCAGTTCAGTTCATATATTATTTCAATTTCCACTTAAAGCTAGAATTAGACTTTAGAATAAATATTTCACAGATATTACACGAGCAAGGAAATTTACGTAGCGGTGGGCGTAATCGATTGCAATATGATAGCAGGAAAGTAGCATTGTATTTTAGTATTTTGTTGAACGGAGAGATCAGTTTCAGATTTTCCTATCATAACTAATCCAAAACATTTAATTTTCTAGTTTGATAGTGTAATAATAATATTGATAATAGCAGTAATGTTAATCATGAGTAACAATAATGACAAAGGCAATAATATCACAGTATAAGAGGTATCTTCACAATGCATCCCCCCCCCCCCAAAAAAAAAAAAAAAAAAAAAAAAAAAAAGAAAGAAAGAAAAATATATATACATATATATATATATATATATATATATATATATATATATAACTTGAACCATTGTTTAACCCTGATTATTTCTTCCTCTTTAACAAAACAGACAATAAAATGAAGGAATAGTGTTCAATTCACAATATTTACAAGCTGTGCAACACAATCTGCAACGAGATGTTAAATTCAACATCAGATGAGACGTAACAAAATAAACGCTGATCGTTTGTCCGTCGCTGAGCCATTCCCTTTACTACGTTGGGAATGATGCATCTGCTGCCTCTCCAAACCTCTGTACGCTGTTATGCATGTAAATGTGTCAATAGGATAGATTTAGATAACGTAATGGATAGGTTTGCTATTCTAGAAGAGAAAGAGAGAGAGAAAGAGAGAGAGAGAGAGAGAGAGAGAGAGAGAGAGAGAGCAAGGAAATCATGAATTCAAAAAAGAAGAAGAAAACTTTCTCACAGCTTTTGTGACGTGTCACTGTGTTATAAAGGATCTCGAATGGGAAAAAAAATCTTTAACGTAGCAATAAATCTTCAATTAATCGCCGCTTTGGCACTTGAATTGACTATTTCTTTTCCAGGAAATTGTCTAGAATTGAATTTTAAAAATCGAATAAAAGCTGCAGCAGGTTTCGGTAGACAATATGCTATGAGCAACATTTTATTGGTATTTTGTCTGTCGAGACCGGCGAATTTCCTCTTAGATGGCAGTCGAATATACCTAATCCATTAATTAATCTCTCTTCAAGAGTACAAACGAAACAACAACAACAAATAAAAGAAAGGAAGTAAGATTATCCTTGAATAAAGCCTAAAAAGTCCTCCCTTCGCCTGAAATCTTCAATCCGTTCTCGATAACATACCTTATCGGCTCGGACCCTTGGCAATGGGTTTATGGCGCAGTTACAGATATTTGCGTTGTGTGCAAACAATTTTTTTTTCTGCGTGTTGCCATCCATTGTGAATGGGAGAGAGAGAGAGAGAGAGAGAGAGAGAGAGAGAGAGAGAGAGAGAGAGAGAGAGAGAGAGAGAGAGAGAGAGAGAGAGAGAGAGAGAGAGGGGGAGGGAGGGAGAGGCAGACAGACAGAGAAAGGGTGAAGTGAGGAAACTGGGAGAGATGATAGAGAGACTGCAAACACATTAGTAATACAGTAAATCAAAATGGATAAAAGACAGAACAGAACTAAACAGCTGACACTGGGAGAGGGAGAAAGAGAAAATAAAAATGATCGAAGGTCTTTAATCACATACACACACACACACACACACACACACACATACACACACACACACACAGACTCTTACTATTTCTCAACGATATCGTAAGTAATATTATAGGGCTGATTACTTTGTTTAAAATAATAGCGATGACTTCTTGAGTGTATGTGTGTGTGTGTTAGTATAGAAAAAATATGAATTTGAACTGACCATAGTAAAAAGATATATGATAGTTTTCTTCGTCGCTTCACTTAAAAAGAAAATTCATTGTTTACTATAATTTCGCTTTTTAAGGCTATCAGTCAGACAAGGCTCCATATTAGGCCCGATCTTTTTCATTATATTCATTAGCGACTTATCAACCATTGTAAACTATTTCCTTGTTTAATATACCTATGACTCTCAGTTCTTTCACGCTATTCCCCTAAGCAATTTAAATGAATTGAGAAATACTCAATAGAGTCTTACAGAAGTAAGGGTGTATTTTGACTACAAGGGGTCTCTATATCCTGATAAAACTCATTGGCGCTTTATAGGCAGTCGACAAAATATAACCAAAACCCCGACAGTCACAAAATTTGAAGGTTGTCATATTAAATCAATCATTTCAGACATACATGACTTTTGAAACGCTCATAGACAACATTTTTTTTTTTTTTTTTCAATATAATGAGCCCTAATATATTTAATCATATAAACAAAATCTCCACTGAGACGAGAATTACTGATGTACAAACCCTTGCACTATATAAAATATAAATACAAAAAAGTACAAAACTACAAAACTGCTGTTATAGTGGCTATAAGCAATATAAATAAACATATAACTCAAGGTCAATTAACAATGTCAATATGAGACATATTCATTAATAAATCCATAAAGGGTCAAAGACAAATGCAAATACGAGGCCCCGGAATCTGAAACATACCTGCAAAATATTAGAAATATCTCCAACCAGATTAATTTCCAAATGAAATTAAGGGAGCATATTTTAAATTGTCATTGACATCAGACATTTGAATGCATAGCCAAACCATATACTTTAATTTCCAATGATGTGACCAACTACCTCTCCTACTAATGTGCTTACTATTACTTCTGCTTATTCTATATTACTGTATGATGTGATTATCTTTGTAAAAAAAAAAATAATAATGGAATAAACTGTTTGACTTTGACTCTCTTCCTCTCTCTCTGTCTGTCTATCTATCTATCTATCTATCTATCTATCTATCTATCTATCTATCTATCTATCTATCTGTCTATCTATCTATCTATCTATCTCTTCTGTTTCATAATATCAATATCAACTGAATGGTGTTTTGGGAGGCTGCTACCTAAATTAAAATATTAATTGTTATAAAGCATAAAGGCAACGGAAAAAAAAAAAACAAAAAAAAAAAACATATCCTTTACTTCATTAGCAACGCATATGTCTTCATTTCATGTGAATCTTTTTATTCCGTTACAAATAATTTCGATGATAAGATTCGGTCAACGTAAGTGCAAAAGCGGCTGTGAATTGCGTATTTATCCCAGAAACTAAGAAATTTTGATCTTCGCATATTTACTCGAACACAAAAAAATTAAAATAAATTCCTCTACTTAACAACCGTTTAG
>NC_061847.1:3969738-3974738 GCF_019202785.1 Penaeus chinensis | reverse complement strand
CTTTCTGTTAGCTTTTAAACAAATAAACTTGTTATATACCACGAAAACAAGTCAGAGATCCGGTTATGTCATTCCTGTTTACTTATACGAGTTAACTTTGTATCGGCGTTCGGTGATCAAAGCCTTGGATTTACTTTAGATTTAGTATTTCAACTTACTGAGAATTAGAGAGAGAGAGAGAGAGAGAGAGAGAGAGAGAGAGAGAGAGAGAGAGAGAGAGAGAGAGAGAGAGAGAGAGAGAGAGATTGCCCACAGATAACCCTATCAAGGATACGTGAAGCCACGGTTAGGAGGTGGTGGACATGGATTACAAGAGAGAGAGAGACAAAGAGAGAGAGAGAGAGAAAGAGAGAAAAAGAGAAAGAGCAAAAGAGAGAAAGAGAAAGAGATAAAGAGCAAAAGAGAGAAAGAGAGAAAGAAAGAATATTGTCATTATGTTTCTTCACAAATCCCATTTTCCTTTTGCGTGTGTGGAGAAGATAGCATTGATCTGTCCTTGTGTATCTGAGCTTACCGCCGAGTTTGCAGCATTCCTGCCAAACAGTTCGCAACATGCAACCTGGAGGAAGAGAGAACATAGTGAATAACAGCGGGAGAATGAAGCTGTTATTCGATCAACCAAAAACCATACGGGTACCACTGATCTTTTTTTTCTTCCCTTACCTAGTAATCTTTAAAGCAGAGAAGAGTAATCGAAGCTACGAATGTAAAAAAAAAAAAAAAAAAAAAAAAAATCAGTTTTTCTTTTTCCTTAAACATAACCCAGTGATAAAATCTGATGTACGATATTAAAGATCTAATATCACGGTATGAAGTCCAATATTACGTATTCAAATATGAAGTAAAGTATAAAAAAACATCGTATAAATAATATAATATTCCGTGCAGGTGTCACTAGCGAGGCTGAAGCTTGACTGACAAAGCTCGAATTCTGACTGGGTGAGCTCTGAATGGAGAGGCCCATTCAGTGAGCTTCGCTTTGTGACTTGGTTATGTCCTAAACTTTCAAAAGCCATCATTTATATGTGTTTAAAAACACTCACACTGTCTTGAATTCACGTCATTTTAACTCTGCCACTCTCCCTCTTTCTATATTTATCTATCACTGTATGTATGTATATGTTCTAATGCGTTCTAAGTGGAAATGACACTTACAGATTGTCGAAATGTCCCAGATGAGAGACAAAAGAGGGAAAGTAAAAAAAAAAAAAAAAAAAAAAAAAAAAAAAAAAAAAAAAAAAAAAAAAGTCTTATTAGTGCCCTTGCGCGCCCCAAAGAAAAACTATTGCAAACACTTCCTTGCAATTGCACATCGCAATTAACGGAACGCAGGTTGCAGTGTTATGCCTTTCAACAGAGGTCTGCGCTCTTATCGTTAAAACTTTTGCGTCTCCCAAAGAGTGAAGAGGAAATATGGTCTTTGAGATATAATCAACGTCGCAGTCAATTCAGCAAGAGGGAAGTTGATTAGAGTGACCGGGTCTGGACTGGCGTGCGGTCAGACATATTCGAAGTTATTTTATTGGAGTCATTTTAGGAACAGAAAAAAGTAAGAGAAAATATGTTGATAAAGAAATAGGAATATTGATAATAAGATAAAAAAGGGAGAGGGGAAGAGAGAGGGAGAGGGAGGGGGAGGAAGGAAGTGAGGGAGGGAGGGAGGGAGAGAGAGAGAGAGAGAGAGAGAGAGAGAGAGAGAGAGAGAGAGAGAGGGAAAGGGAGAGGGAGAGGGAAAGGAAGAGGGAAAGGGAGAGGGAGGGAGAGGGAGAGAGAGAGAGAGAGAGAGAATGAGAGAGAGAGAGAGAGAGAGAGAGAGAGAGAGAGAGAGAGAGAGAGAGAGAGAGAGGAGAGGAGAGGGAGGGCAGAGGGAGGGAGGGAGGGAGAGAGGGAGGGAGGGAGAGAGGGAGAGAGAGAGAGAGAGAGAGAGAGAGAGAGAGAGAGAGAGAGAGAGAGAGAGAGAGAGAGAGAGTGAGCGAGAGAGAGAGACAGACGAACAACTTTTTGTTACTGGACGGTGAATGCAAAGCCTCGGGGACAAAGACCAAGCGAAGTACTGCGTCTCTATTTTTTTTACATTCCTTCAATCAATAAAAAAGATAGTCCCTTGTATTCCTATTCATCAGGTCAATTATGTCTGCCGGAAGAGACTTATGCAATGAACTTTTCTGGTGAGTTATTAATCAGTTACTTACCTCCCCCTCGTGACCTCATTTACCTGGCGACGTTCATTAGTTTTTAAGAGCGAGAGCCCATTAAATGGACCCCTACACACGTAACGAATATTCCAGAAGGTATACGACAGGTGAATGGAATTGATAAGAGAGCGATGGTGTAAGGCTGGTACGACAGTGGGCGATGTTGAACTGGGTAATAAAAATAATAAACATGTTCTACCTGTTAGTGTGGAAAGAAACACATAAACAACTAAATAAAAGTGAAGACCAGAGCGCAAGACTAACTACAATGTTTACTTCACATTTCGAAAACTGTCCTTATACAACAAATAGAATAAGGTAGGGTTAAGGCTCGATTTTTTTCTTCGGGGATATTCAAAAGCGCAGGAGAAGGCAAGAGCAAATGATACATTTCATTAACCCTTTGACAACAAGTGATCAAATGTAGACTGACGCAGGACTCAGATGCAAGGCGAAGGGAAAGTCAATATTTAAATGTTTATTCCACTGATATTTAGGAATAAACAATATTTATTTGGAAACTATGTAGTTGAGGGTATGATGAAACAATATGAATTACATTACAAATTAATTTCCTCACTGTAACGTTTATCATCACTATTTTCATTGTCATGCCATCGTAAAGGATAATGAAACAACAACAGCAACTAAAATCACAACTGCCACTGCTGCACCTACAACAAATGGAAATGATGATAATGCGTAAGTGACAATCTCATTGAAACTAATCCTTCCCCACGGGAATCACGTGAACACCACAAGCCTGTCACTGGAAGCCTTATTCTGTAGGAATTCCCGTCTCTGTCTTCCCTTTCCTCTCTGCCATTTTTTCTTTTTTTTTTTCCCCAAGGCGTTTTTACTATGGATTAGTCTCCCAGCCTAAATCCAGGAACTTCAATTGGCGTTCGAATGAAGTTCCGCCTTTCTCCAACTAATTTCGTTGTTCGGTAGTTTGTCTGTTAATGTTTTGTTTTTTTCTTCAGATTACGGGAAGTCAATATCACCATTGCGTCCCTGCGGTTTCATATCTTTTGACTTTATTACATCAAGACTGAAAAGTTAAATAAATAAACGCATTTGCATTATTTCAGTTCATGCTTCCGTTCATTTCTTTTTCTTTTTCTTATTAAGATCAATTGAAACTAAAACCATTTAACACTGACTGTGTTATTATTATTGTTATCATAAAAAATAATGATAACTATAATACCAAATTACATTGTTCCATACAAAAAGGACATAAGTAACATATACTTAGAATCACTTTGTATCCACCTTCCTTGCCTAAAACAAAACACTCGAAAGAATATAAAATGCATTCGAATGAATTAATATTATATTATGTGGTTAGTTACGCTAAGGATTGGATTATGCTACAATAGTATCACGTGTGATTATTACTATTACTCTTACTCTTACTAGTACTAGTACTAGCATTAGCACTATTATCATTATTATTATTTTTTTTTTTTATGGGTTATGGGCTGGGTCGCAACATGGTCTTTTTTTTGTCATTTAGTTGCAAGATATAAATGCAGAAAAATCGTGTTTATATTCATAGGTCATATCAGAAAAAAATAAAATAAAAAGGAAATAAATTAATAAGGTCTCTTCTGTTAGATAAAATTATTTTAAAATTTGCACATTTTCTATCTTTAAAAGTCTGGATTTCTAAACACAAAAACAAGAGACTCAATCCCATTCGTCAATCTCAAAAAATCGATTCCCGACTCCCTTCATCTTCTTACTCAGCTTTACAAACCGATGTCTGCTTTTATCGCACCTTGTAATAAATCTACAATAAATGCCTGATCCATCCGCTTGAAGACAGGAAATCTTGCCATTACGCGATAGAATCCAAGGTAATATATGAAGTCTGATGTGTCCCTTTTCAAGATTTATAACGGAGGAAACGTTTCTGTACAATCAGGAGACGTTTTTTTGCGTTCGAGGGGTTACTCGTGAAATCTTCCCAGTGTAACGGAAAAGAGGACTAAATCACTGACTCTGGGAACTGGAGCAAAGTTTTAACCAGAGTAGTATTGATTCTCAGTCTGCTGTATGGGATGTTATGTTAGATGTTTCTTATTAACTTCTTAGCTAAAATCTAGTTGATAAAACTGTAGATTCTAAAAATAGAGTTTGGTTGTATGTATATCATGTTTGTATACCATTCGTAATATGTTTTGAACTTATTTGATATCAAAACCTTATGAGTTAATCTATGCAAAGCTTTCCAGCAGATTCTAATGTAAATGATCCAACCTAGGGGAACTTCAGAGAGAGAGAGAGAGAGAGAGAGAGAGAGAGAGAGAGAGAGAGAGAGAGAGAGAGAGAGAGAGAGAGAGAGAGAGAGAGAGAGAGAGAGAGAGAGAGAGAGAGAGAGAGCGTGGAAGGGAAAGACAAATAGACAATTTTCAATATTTTCACAAGCGTACTGTAAAAATCGTATGCTGGGGGGAGAGGGTCAGGGACAAGTGTACGCTTTTCAAAAAGGAAAAAATGTCGATCGGGTTTTGATAACCCTTGTAAATCCATTGGCACTCGTCTCGCTCTTGCCAAGTACTAAAGGACGTGGGTCATACATATGGTGCCTTTACGTAAATTAAAATCAACACCATTTTTGTACACTTTTTGAAGGGGGAGGAGGGTCTCCAAAAAGTGTTTTATACATTGTGAAAATGTTGAAAATTGTAAACCGATCCTTAATGGTCAAAGGAGTGCGAGTAATGTCATTCTTTTCTTTATAATTACATTTCCAATGCTGATTTGATTTTTTTTTTTTTTATAGTAATTGAATACTGA
>NC_061847.1:3962238-3964738 GCF_019202785.1 Penaeus chinensis | reverse complement strand
CCTATACACGTATTTTTTCCCTTTTCAACAGAATTATCATTATTATTATATTTTTCTTCTTCCTTACTTTACTTTTTTCTCTCTCTCTATTTTATTTTTTTTTTATTTTTTTTTTTTTTACCTTTCACAACGTACCACCTCTTCTCGATTTTAGCTTTCTTTCTTTTGTGTTTTCCTAGAAATTCGCCGACCAATCCCTCGTGAATTCCTGTTCTCGGGAGAGCGAAGGAAAGAGAGGAAAATCTTGTCCCGAAATACGGTTAGAGGAAAAAAAACAGCGGGAGAAATTTCTTGATATTTGTTGAGTCATGCGTTTCTGCAAATGTTTATAATTTTTTTCTACTACTACTTTTATTACTATTATTACTATTATCATTTAAGATACGATTAACAATATATATGCTCTAGAAAATAATCCTGTCAACAAAAATAATAGAAAATGGGAACAAACTGTCATGACTAGACCCACTACGAGAAGGCAACAGAGCCTTATGAAGCAGAGAGCATTGCATTATAATAGGCCTCCAGCTTTCAAATTCTACTGTAAATATTCGAAAGAAATATTCCCATGTTTGGTCTGCTTAGATTCAGCTTTACCATGCACGTTCCGGTGTGACATTACGTATTTATTGTTAGTAATGTATTGTGTTTACTATTTAACAGTAAATCTTTCATTAGTACATTGCAAATGTTATGGCAGGGTAACTATTATGCTGTATTAATTTAAATATTTGGCAATAGATACACTGTCCTGGCTAACGAGACAGCTTTATAAAAGTAAGTATTTACAAAGCAGATTCAAGGAGGTTTTACTGGGTGCTTCTGAACATCAGCATTTCGGCACCTTTACTGTATGCACGCAATGGCAGGTACATAAAGCTTCTGACCATTATAAGGTGATGGTCTTACGATTTCTTCTGTTGACTGAATAAACGTGAACCAGTCACTTTAAGACCTTTTCTTTTTCGACAGTAGGTAATGTTAAACATATAGATCTCTAAATCGTTTGGTGATACCATAAATAGCATACACAAAAATAAAAAATATAGGACGGTCGCAGTGGACAATGTCATAACTAACGTGAACTCCCATTCATATTCATTATCATCTTTATTTATTTATTTATATTCACCATTTACATAGTACCCGCGGTGTATTATAGCAATATATCATGATCGAATAATTGTTTTAACGATGGTAAACTATGAGTAAATATACCAAACCGTATGTGTTTTCCCCTGTGTTTGTATATCTCATTTGTGAGAAACTGCAATGGAAGCCACCATTCATATTACCGAATGAATACTCTCGATAAAAAAGCATGATTATAGTTACGTATTTGAAGAAAATATTGGTGAGGTGGAAAGTGTACAATAAAATTGGATTTATCAAATGCCTTTCTCATCGAAGGGTTTTTTTTCCGTTCACCCACATTTGTAGCCGAACATTTGATTCCTTTGACTTATAAAAATGCAGCCAATCTCACATTAAAAGTAAGACGGCGAGATTCAGAAACTTTCATCGGAGAAAGTCAACAAACCAGAGTTTAACGCCGGCTAAACTTCCTAACTTCTCAAAGGCTGTTAATGCCGTTTTTCATCTAACTTCTGATCAAGGTCTTCTCTTCTGCTTGAAGCTTTGAGGACTTGGCTAATCGTTTGTCGCATATAATGATGATTATTTTTATTTTACAAAAAAACTAGACAAAATATGTTTCATAAAATCTGAAAACAAAATGTCTGTAAAGTGTATGAATATGTATCTTTTCTGTATGTGTAAGTGTGACTGTGTGTTTATTTATCTCCAACGAAACCTGCGTATCTGAGTGATGTAATGAAATGGGAAATCCAGCCCCTAGAGATTTCGACGAGGCTTCAGCAATATTGGCTGTCAGCGATATTGACAAGAGGCCTTGCACTGCTTTCCTCCCAGCTATGAAATCATCAGTGATTTATATACAAGTTTTAGCAATATGTTTCTATGGCAAGAAGGAGAAGGAGGAGGAAGACGAACAAGAGAGAGAGGAGAAAGTCATTAATGAAAGTGTACTAGGAATCCAGGCAGCTGTGCCCTCAAAACATATTGATATAAGCTTATAGCAGGTCCCGGGTAAGTGCGCCTTTCTCAATAACCAGTTTGTCTTCAGTTCCTTGCTCACTTGTCTTTCCGAAGAAACTGGTTGGTAGTTGGAATATTGATCAGGGCGTTCGGCACACACACAATTGTGTGTGTGTGTGTGTGTGTGCGTGCGTGCGTGCGTGCGTGCGTGTGTGTGTGTGTGTGTGTGTGCGCGCGCGCGCGCAGTCGCACACATTTACATAATTCACGCATGTATGTGCGCTGGCTATACTTCGTATATAGAGCCTGTGAAGACAAATTTTAAAATCAGAAATTACAGTGTGTATATTCCTTCCATGAAGCAAGGTAGATATTTTATTCAGTGTCCGAATATATCCTTGTTTCTGGAAAGCTTCCTGCATAAAGGTCTTAAGAATTTTGC
>NC_061847.1:3949738-3952238 GCF_019202785.1 Penaeus chinensis | reverse complement strand
CACGTTCAGGAACAGCATAGAAAAGCAGTTCTGTTTCCAGCGGACAGTTTGATGATACTGATGAAGATTTAGTTTTCCCTCTGCTTGCCACAAACAACATGTTACATCAAAATCATGCAAGGATCAGGCATAGCAACACAAATGTATTTAACTGCATGGAAAATTATTGGACTAAATCCTCTTGTGGTAAACACCTGCTGCAGTGTTTCAATTCATTGCAGAACAGAATATTCTAGAAAATAAAAGAGGTGCATATGAGGTTCGTGAATTTTCTTACACTTTGCACAACGAGTGAAAATTATTCATTTCAGATGAAGTGTAAGCTAATGGCCTCTGGTTTAACTTTTGCTTTGCTGTTCTTTACTGATATTTGGCCTGTAGTTTCCAATAGCTTTATCGTGTTCTGTTATTATTAGTTATTGTCGGTGTTTTATTATCTCCATCATCATTATTGCTAATATTTCTATTATTTATGCTATTTTAATAATGATAATAGTAATAATAAGAAGAATGAAAATGATAATGATGATGATGATGGGGATAACAATAACAATAATAATGATGATAATAATAACAAACAAAAAACAGATAAAACAGAATAAAAGCTTTACAACCGAATATAGTTGGTAGAACACTCACCCACACACACATATATATGTATGTATATATATATATGTGTATATATATATGTGTGTGTGTGTGTGTGTGTGTATGTATATATGTATATATATGTGTATATATGTATATGTACATGTGTATATATACATACATACATATACATGTATATGCATACATATATATATACATATACATATACATACATATACATATATATGTATATGTATGTATAGGTATATATATATGTATATATATGTGTATATACATATACATATGCATATCCATGCATATATGTATACTGATTACTGAGAATGCAACGTACAGAAGACGATGACATATTTTTCCTCCTCCTCGGTAATACCAACAGCCAAACTAAACAGAAATTATCTGAGATCGAAGCTACCAGTACAAAATCCGAACAACAGATCCGAACAAAGGGCGTCCATGCGACTGGCTTCGGCACCGATAATTAGATTAGCCGTGTCTGGCGTTTCGGATAAGTCACTGTGTTCTACATTTTATTTACCCATTTAAACATCTCTTAAAATGTGTAATTGTTTACCTGGCATGGCAAATGTAAACAAGTCTCATATTTAGCAGATTTAATTTTGCAGAGAAGTTTTGAATTTGCATTTTTGTTTCGTGACTTAAATAAAGGCATGTAAATAATAGCACAGTGAGGTGGGTGTACGCGCGTGCATATTTTAATTATGCTTTCACTCTTTTTCACATTCATTTATTCACATGACATTTTTTAATGAACGCATACCGCGCATGTGCGAGTATGACATTAAAGAGGAGTAGCAAAGTAAAATAAATAAACATCAACAAAACGAAAAATTTAATAACATGAAGAAAATCTAAATCTAAAAGGGATAAAGGCATCAGATAGTTTCCCCACAGTTCTATAACGCAAGTGAGAGAGAGAGAGAGAGAGAGAGAGAGAGAGAGAGAGAGAGAGAGAGAGAGAGAGAGAGTTAGAGAGAGAGAAAAGAGAGAGAGAAGAGCGAAAGAAAGAAAAAGACACACAGACACATACACAAAGACATCCAACACAGACACATACACACAGACATACGATCTCTGCGGACCATTGTTTCTCAAGAATATAAGTATAAATTGATATCTATAGAATTACGTCCGAGAGAATAGTAATCCACATGTCAGCATAACCGAGGCTTCTATCCTATTTAAATTTAGACGCGTGCAACTGTCCGTAGTTGCTGTTGCTGTTAAATAAATGACAGGAATGAATTAAAACGTCTTTTTATTATTATTATTATTCCCATTAGGTGAGGGAAGATACGGTAAGGGCGAGATTGTAGCATTAATATCGATGATTGCAAATTTAATGAAATAACAATTCCGATACAGATATGCAGTCTCCTTTTCTTGTGAAATAGTCATCTATCAGAACTATCAAACTTCCGAGGCTGAAAATCATGTAATGGAGCCAAACGCATACCGAAAAACTAAAACAGATAGTAAGGACTGATCATCATCCATGATAAGTAACCCCTCCCCCCCCCCCCCCCCCGCAGCCGCCTCCGGATGGGGGGAGGGAGAATTCTGGTTCTATTTCCAGGGCCCTTTGCCTTTACTTTTTTCAGGAATAATAATTATATTATCTGTGGCGGCCATCGTGGTGCAGTGGTAACGCGCGTGGCTGGGGACTGTAGAGGAGGTACCCCCACTGTCACGAGGGCCCAGACTAGGCTAGTCCCCCCTGACGGCAGCACCACTGATCAGCACCATCTGTGGGCGTTTTTGGCAGTCACTGGTACCATTGTCTGTATCCCTGTATTCCTGTCAGTGTGTTTGTCAGCCTGTTCGGTAAATTGTACTTGTAACATATATTCTCAATCACTGAATTTATGTAGAT
>NC_061847.1:3934738-3939738 GCF_019202785.1 Penaeus chinensis | reverse complement strand
CACGCAAGATGTAAATAAGAGAGAAAAGGCTAATATGATCGATTGCTTTGTCCTGTTGTTGTTGTTTTTTTTTTTTAACGAATTCGTTCATTTGTTTATTTGTCATTTTTGTTGTTGCTTTCTTCGTGTTCTTAATTGTCTTTAAACTAAAACTTTATTTGTGCGCCACACCTGTCCCCGAAAAGAATCTCGGGTACCGTTCTTGTTAAAAATGGAAAGTCTGCCTCCGTTAGACGAATTCGCTAATGCCCCCTCTTATATATATTTCTCGTCTGGGTATCGGTAATGGAGAGAAAGAGAGATGGAGAGAGAAAGACAGAGAATGAGAGAAAGGAAGAGAGGGGGGGGAGAGAGAAAAGAATGAAAGGGGGCGGAGAGAAAGAGAGAAGTAAAGAGATGGAGAGAAAAAGACAGAGAATGAGAGAAAGGAAGAGAGGAGGAGGGAGAGAGAAGAGAATGAAAGGGGGCGGAGAGAAAGAGAGAAGTAAAGAGATGGAGAGAGAAAGACAGAGAATGAGAGAAAGGAAGAGAGAAGGAGGGAGAGAGAAGATAATGAAAGGGGGCGGAGAGAAAGAGAGAAGTAAAGAGATGGAGAGAGAAAGACAGAGAATGAGAGAAAAGAAGAGAGGAGGAGGGAGAGAGAAGAGAATGAGAGGGGGGGGAGAAGAGAGAAAGACAGAAGAAAAAGAGATGGAGAGAGAAATACAGAGAATGAAAGAAAGAAAGAGAGGAGGAGGGAGAGGGAGAGAGAAGAGAAAGAAATGAAGGGGGAGAAAAGAGAGATAGAGATAGACAGATAGAGAGAGAGAGAGATTATGAGAGAAAGAAAGAGGGGAGGAGGGAGAGGGAGAGAGAAGAGAAAGAAAGAGGGAAAGAGAGATAGATGTCGATAGATGGACAGAGAGAGAGAGAGAGAGAGAGAGAGAGAGAGAGACAGACAGACAGACAGAACACCCTTATCAATAATATCAGCACCAAAAACATACATATTAACATACTCGTACCGCAAAGGCCGGGCATTAAAGGCGCAAAGAGAATAAAATAATGGAAATCCGCAAGCCACATGGCCGGCTTCCCGCGCCAGTGATTAGATTAGCAACGTGTCTGGAGTTTCGGATCCGACACAGTTTTCAGAGTTTAATCCCGTCACTTGTTCATTTCTTGGAATTTGCTTTAAGAGCCTAGACGAATGTAAGCAAGTCATGATATTAATGTTCAGTTTTTTTCCTTTTCTTTTGGTTTTTACCTTCTTTTTTTTTTTTATTTCACTCTTGTTTCAAAAAAAAAAATATTTACACGAATATAATACCAGAGTAATTGGATACAGCGAGTTTATGCATGTTTTACATGTTATTCAATCATGCTTCCAGATTTCTTTCTTATTCAATATTTAGGTTTACTTGTATCATGAAAACACACACTACAGGCGCGCGTGTATACACAAGTAAAAATGGAAGAAAAAAAAGATAAACATCAATACGAAGAGAAGTCTACGAATCATGAATAAAAGTTTAATATAGGATAATAGGTATGTCGTGAAATGTACATTAAAGAATAGATTATGACGTGTAAGAGAGAGAGAGAGAGAGAGAGAGAGAGAGAGAGAGAGAGAGAGAGAGAGAGAGAGAGAGAGAGAGAGAGAGAGAGAGAGAGAGAGAGAGGGAGGGAGAGAGCGAGAGAGAGAGAGCGAGAGAGAGAGAGGGAGAGAGCGAGAGAAAGACGGAAACGCAATAATATTATTATGAACTACTGTACAGATTCTTTCCTCGTCCAGTGACTCAACATCTTCATGTAGAGGTTCCCAACCTAGGGACCATGGTCCGCAGGGGTACTATTGGGTACTTTCTTCGGAGGGCGGGGGGTATAGAGCAATATGAAAATCAAGAAGTCGAATTAAACAGAATTGTATCTCACCTATAGTACCCATATGTAATTATCTCACACAGTGAATTGGAAGCTTTCCATAAAGTGTTTTTGTCTCATAGCTATTGACACCATCACACTATTCATAACACGTAATAACTGAAAAAATGATAGACACTGACCGCGGCCAGGGAGATGGGAACTATTGCTTTAGTAAATTTAGTCTCTCTGTCATATTTTCCTCCGATTTTTTGTTTAATGAATTGCTAAAGGTGTGTTTATTTACATGATTATACGCATGTTACATTACCAAAAGTCCTCGGAATTTTTGCTAATACTGGTTCTACATTAGAATCACTTTTAAATCCTTTCAGTACAAGCTACTCCCAATTTTTCTGTTATGCCGATGATAAGCCTTTGATCGACTAATCCCGGCTGTAATCATACCAAGGCCACTTTAATAACAGTTACGCCTTACGGTCTAAATACGACGATAGAAATACCATTTAGCCAAGAAATTGTCCTGGGTTCTGAGGGAGTAAGACCGCCGGCAGCTGAGAGTACACGGTTTTGCCACGTCTCTGTGATATAAATGAACTACATATATGATAACAACAAAAGGAGTTATTGTTGTTACGCTTCGTGATAGGGAATGTAAGGAGGAGGAGAAGGGGGAGAGGGGAGGATTGGGAGAGAAATAGGAAGAATAGGAGGAAAAGGCGAAGGAGAAACATGACGAAGAGGAAGAGAAAAAAAAATGTGTTGTGCATGAATTTAAACTCTTTTCTTTTGACTTTATTTGGGCGTCCTTTTCATCTCTCGTTTTCTCTTATTTCTTCTTCATTTCTGTCTGTCCTTTGATCTGTTTGTTTGTTTGCTTGTCTGTGTCTTTCCCAATCTCACAAATGCTTATTCTTTACCCCTATGAATTATCCTGCCTTTATCCCTTCCTCTTTCGCACCCAGTTTATCTCTCCTTTCCTCTTTCCATCCATCCCTCAACTCTCTCTCTTTATAAAGAAATCTCTCAACAGATCTATCACCCTATCTACTTGATTTGTACAAAGAGAGAGAGCGAGCGAGAGAGAGAGAGAGAGAGAGAGAGAGAGAGAGAGAGAGAGAGAGAGAGAGAGAGAGGGAGAGAGAGAGAGAGAGAGAGAGAGAGAGAGAGAGAGAGAGAGAGAGAGAGAGAGAGAGAGAGGGATAGAGAGAGAGAGAGAGAGAGAGAGAGAGAGAGAGAGAGAGAGAGAGTAACGTAG
The DNA here is from genome assembly GCF_019202785.1 of Penaeus chinensis. NCBI lineage: Eukaryota > Metazoa > Arthropoda > Malacostraca > Decapoda > Penaeidae > Penaeus > Penaeus chinensis. The sequence goes on along the minus strand of NC_061847.1, from coordinate 3,936,617 downwards.
AAAAACTGCCAGTGTACAGTATCATTGTAATAGGAAAGATTTAGTGGAGCAATACAAATATCAGTGAAAATAATAATAATAACAATGATACTATCACAAAAAAAGTTCAATTCTTAAGAGAGAGGGATAGAGATTCTTGATTCTAAATTTCGGAGCCGATTCCCGTTTCAGTTGTATTCATAATGCAAGAAGAAAAACAGTGTCATTCAGCGACGATCTGGTCCCTTATGTCGAATATAGATCAGGATTACACGTCAGTTGGTGATATCGTGAAAGCAAAATTTTACGCGAATTTGATCATCTCAAATGCGTTAAAACTGCTTACTCTTTACTTTTTTTCCTTTGGTAGGAAATAATATAAAAAAAAACTAAAGGTACATAGTGTTCAGAATTCTAGGTTTCTGAGCTCCATATATTGCTGTATTAAACTGTTTACATACGTTCATTTGAACAGAACTGGCTCACGTATGTTTTGGAATTTTCTCTGTTCATTTATCTGTTCATTTATTTGATTTATTTATATGATCATTACTTCATTCTGCTTTATTTTTCCATTACCAATGTTTCAATGAATTCAAATGAAGCTAAAAGAAATATTGGTTGCTATACTATTAATAACATGAATACATATATCACTGCTTTTGTTCATAATTCAAATGCTTTGAACAACTTAGATGATTGTGCTTATGCATTTATTACATTTCACAACTATTAACTAAAGTCCACTTTGTGACTTAATCAAACCAGATCATCAAAGTTAAATCTATCACTTTGATCGAAAATGAACTCGTCAATCTCGTCAAAGTACATATGTTAGATTCATATGTTACAAAGGTTTCGAATCAATGAAGTGTCAGGCCAAGCCCCCCCCCCTCCCCCCCCAAGCCCTTGCTCCTTGTTGTCGTGGTGGTGGGGGGGGGGAGGGGAGGGGGGAGGGGGGGGGGCAGGAGACGGGGACTGAGGCACATTGTAAGAGATCATCCCTGCCTTGAACCTCAAGCCCTCGCCTTAACTAATTTTGCATTCTCTTTTCTTCCCTCCCTTTCCTTTTCCTTTCTCTTATGCATCCTCCTCGTCTGTCCACTTACCCTAATCGTTAACCCATTTTTACCCTCTTTCGCTACAATAATTTATCATAATGCTATATTACCTTTGATATCAAACACGTTTATTTATTTATTTCAACCAACCCTTAGGGAAATCCACAAACATCGCCTCCTGAACAAAAAACTCACCTAGCGCTATATTTTGAATACGCCGCTAATGACCTTAGATGTTAACGTGGCAGAAAATGTTCAATTGTTCAATAAATTAGTCCAAGTTTTGAATACCTTTTAGTTGACTTCATATTCTATTAAGCAGAAAGCACTTTGATGCAAACCAACCATTCAGTTCATTGCTATCATCTTTATCATCGTTATTATTATTATGAGAATTTTGTTATTGTTATTATTATTATTATTATTATTATCATTATTATTATTATCATTATTACTATAACTATTATCATTATTATTGATAATTATAATATTATTATTATTATTATTATTATTATTATTATTATTATTGTCATTATTATCATTATTATCATTATCATTATTATTTTTACTATTAGTAGTAGTAATAGTAGTAATAGTATTATTGCTATCATTATTATCATTACTACTGTTATTTGTATTACTATTATCATCAATATTATCGTTATTAGTAGTAGTATTGGTATCATTATTTTTATCAATAATAATAACATTGTTATTATCATTATTATTACTATTATTATTATTATCATTATTGCTATTATTATTATCATTTTTATTTTTGGTATTATTATTATTATTATTTTCATTATCATTATCATTATCATTATTTTCATTATCAT
>NC_061847.1:3919738-3922238 GCF_019202785.1 Penaeus chinensis | reverse complement strand
ACGGACGGTCCAAACCCGATTTCGTGACGAGAAAAGGGTGTATTATCACAAGAGAGACTAACGCGAGCCTTGGTGATATATATATACACACACATATATATATATATATACATATATATTGAGAGAGGGAGAGAGAGAGAGAAAAAGAGAAAGAAAGAAAGTGATTCGAAACGTTTAGTGAGATAATAGACTACCTCTCAAAGCGATGAAATATTACATGTCATCTCCATTCCATTCTTGTTGTGTCTCCTTAGAGGTTCGCATCAATTCAAGAAAAATACAAAGTTGAACCTAATACAGCTGACATTCTTAACATAGGAGCAAACTGCCTATATTGCTTCTATATTTCTTTTATTTTGTTATTATTGCTGTAGAATAACATCTAATTCAGCATTTCTGAACCTCTCAAGTAATGTACATCTCATTACATAATGGGCTTGGGATCTCGGTGAACCACAGACTTTACATGTGCTATCGCTCCCCTTAACTAATTTTAATGTCTAAACCTTAATCTTATATACATTAGGTGTGTCCATTTGCTCTTCCTTCTTCCGTATGTGAAGAATATGAATATAGTGTCTCATACTATCTCTTTTTTTCTAAGAGCCTATTTCATTTTATATCGACATCTTCTTTGCGTTTGTTTTACTTACTGTTAATGTGTCTTAAACCATGGTTGCTTGGTCGTAGCTTGCTTTGCTACGATACCAACAGATTCGTTAAGTTTGATTGCAACATGTGAGGAGTTCCAGATATATTTACTATAATAACCATTGATATTCAATTCATGCATTAGTTTCTTACATTCACACACTATTTTATCGTGAATTGGATTCCTGGTAGTTAGTGATTTAAAGCACTTCAATTATCTGTTTATTTCTGTCCTTGACCATTTAATCCCTCCAGTATAGCGACTAACTCAGCCTGTGTTGATGATATAAAGTCACTCAGTCGGAGTCCAATTATTACACAATTTGTAATACGGTCTGTGAATTCACGCACGAGTATCCCGCAACCAGCTCTTCCACTTTTTTAATCAGTCTCAATATATATGCAGTGCATCTACTTTTGGAAGAATCCCGAGCTTATTTCCATATGCAGATCTTTAACTGCCCTGGCTCATACAATGATTTATTTATAATAAGTGGTTCAATATCAAATTTCACTGCTTGTTATTCCCGAGGCACTATATTTTCTCCCTTCTGATGGACTATGCAACAAGGGGAGAGAGAGAGAGAGAGAGAGAGAGAGAGAGAGAGAGAGAGAGAGAGAGAGAGAGAGAGAGAGAGAGAGAGAGAGAGAGAGAGAGAGAGAGAGAGAGAGAGAGAGAGAGAGGAGAGAGAAAGAGAGAAGAGAGAGAGAGAGAGAGAGAGAGAGAGAGAGAGAGAGAGAGAGAGAGAGAGAGAGAGAGAGAGGATGGGAGCACAAGTAAAAGATTTAGAGAAAATACTGAGAGGCAGAGGAAAGGAGAGGGAGGAGGAAGTTATGAATTCTGAAAGATTGAATTAGAGTCCTTCATAATCAATGAATGGGGTCAGTGTCATTTATCACGGAGAGAATATGTGATCGGGACTGATATAAATTCGTGCTTTTGTAATTATATAATTCTCCCTCTTTGTTCCATTCTATTTCGATTTATCTAACTGTCCTACTTACTTACCTATCTATCTATTTATCTATGTATCTTTCTGTCTATCTCTCTGTCTATCCTTCTATCTAGCTATCTATCTATCTATCTATCTATCTATCTATCTATCTATCTATCTATCTATCTTTCTCTCTATATATCTATCTATCTGTCTATGTAAACACACTTGGTGATGTAATAACACTGTTCTGATGACAAAAGCAAGGATAATTACACCAATTGAAATGACACTAGGGATAATAATAGAAATGGCAAACTTGATATAAAGATTAGAACATTCTTGATTAAAAACAAAAACAAAAAAAAAACGACATTATATATAATGAATATGCAAATGATATTAACAATGGTGATGATACTGTGACTAACTAATTCCTTTGATAACTATAACTTTTGCCTACGCTAAACTATGTATTGCACGATCAAGAGCTATCCCCCTCGTGAATACAGGCATTCTAGGAAGAGAGTTAAAAATATCTTAGACTTGAGAAATGGAGGACTTGTTTTAGAAAAGCATTTTTTTATCATCAGCATCATCGTCATTATCATTATTACGTCATTATTATTATCATTATTATTATTTTCATTATTGTTATTATTATTATTAATTTTATTATCATTATTATTATTATTATTGTTGTTGTTAGCATCGGCATCATTATCACCAAGCCTTACTATCATTCAGAAAACAATAAGACTACTGATAATACATTGACTTTAACACAATAATGATATATAGTAAACTTTCGTGATCAGTTCTGCTGTCCAGCGCGTGACGGGGCAACAGAACCGCATAAAACAGAGGAACTAACTGCAGACGGAATACCAGCGTAGACCATTGTACTTAAACAG
>NC_061847.1:3907238-3912238 GCF_019202785.1 Penaeus chinensis | reverse complement strand
CGAGCGTGTGTGTGTGTGTGTGTGTGTGTGTGTGTGTGTGTGTGTGTGTGTGCATGTGTATGTATGTATATAAATATATATATATATATATATATATATATATATATATATATATATATATATATACATACATATATATACATATATATATATATATATATATATATAGAGAGAGAGAGAGAGAGAGAGAGAGAGAGAGAGAGAGAGAGAGAGAGAGAGAGAGAGAGAGAGAAAGGCTACAAATAGATGTTAATCAAATTATCAAAACAATACAACAGGAACAATAAACTATTAGGTCTGCAAATCATATTTTTTATCCCCAAGTAAAAGGGGAAAAAAGAAAACAAAAGAAAGAATAGAAAATATTATGAGAATAGACATTATTGCTACAGAGAAAAGAAAGCTAGCGAAAAATCGGGCCACCTGGCTCTCCTCCCGTGCCAAATATTGGATTAGCGGCACATCTGGGGTTCGGTTCCGACGCCACTTGCTAGATTTTATCCTTTTACTAAAGTACTTTTTTTGTGGTTGTTCTTGTTTTAGTGCCTAAGCGGAAGACCACTTGATCTTTTGATGATATTTAGAATATGCATTTTCTTTTAATAATGATAGAGGGAAGAGCAGGAGAAGAGGTACTACACGTCTATAGTACTATAGTCCATTTTTTATTGCTTTTTCTTCGTCTTGGATATACATTTTACACGAATTTCTATAACACACATATACACGTGTATATATACAGTACATATGCACACGAATATATACAGTACATATACACATGTATATATACAGTACATATACACATGTGTGTGTATATATGTGTGTGTGTATATTTATGTGTATGTATATATGTGTATATATATATATATATATATATATATATATATATATATATATATATGTGTGTGTGTGTGTATGTATACATGTATATATATATATATATATATATATATATATATATATATATATATATATATATCTATATATATGCATATATATATGTATATATATATATATATATAGTACATATAAACATGTATATATATACAATATATACATACACATGTATATATACAGTACATATACACATGTGTATATATACAGTACATATACATATAGAATACACCTAAATATGTTATGCATAGAAAGACACTAATAAAGTGTGTATATACATGTGTATATGTACTGTATATATACATGTGTGTATATATTGTACATATATATATATATATATATATATATATATGTGTATGTGTGTGTGTGTGTGTGTGTGTGTGTGTGTGTGTGTGTGTGTGTATATATATATATATATATATATATATATATATATATATATATATATATATATATATATATATATATATATATATATATATATATATAGTACATATACACATGTATATATGTACAATAGATATACACATGTATATATATGGTACATATACAGATGTATATATACAGTACATATACATATAGAATACACCTAAATATGTTATGCATAGAAAGACACTAATAAAGTGTTATAAATAAAGGGCCTCAGTAAAGGATCTACTCAAGAAGCCTACTTGTTCTTGTATACGTACTTAATTATGCAGATATGTAGGTCGTGCAGTGTTCAGTGCCTGACATATATTTACACCGCTGCAATGTCAATGAATTGTTGGACACCACGATGGGGAAGGACTAAGCTGTTCAGTCAACACCAGCTGGCATACGTTGTTCGAGTCGGCACTAGTGGACACAGACCAGGCTCCTTCATAGGCATAGCCCGGGCGAGGCTCAGCTTCACATATGTGACTAATCCTCAGCCTTGATGAAGTGTTGATATACAGATGGTATTGTTTTTTTTTTCAATACAAGAAGGAAGGGCATCCGGCTATAAGGACAAGCCAAGACTATAATGCGGATCATTCCGTTGTGGCGACCCTTGAGGGGAGAAGCCGAAAGAAGAAGAGTTGCAGTGTTCATCATCATCATTAATCATCTGCTACTGCTTTTCTATCATGATTATTATCTTCACCTTGATGTTTTCTTTACCTTTATTTTTACCATTATTATCATCATCATCATAAGAGTACGTATGTAACTATACTCTCTCCTCAGGGTAACATCTTTACCCTCGTGTTAAAACGACTCATAGCGTAAATGTAGCAAGGAAGCAGGGAAAAAATAAAGCAGCTTAACAAAGTGACAAGAAGGATTAATAAGCATGGACAAAAATCAAGTAGAAAACGAAAGTATTGGAGGAGAGATATCTCAGAATATGTAGTTATATATAACGTTATACTCCACTTTCACAATCATGGAATAGGAAAGAGAAAGAGAGAAAGAGAGAGAGAGAGAGGAGAGAGAGAGAGAGAGAGAGAGAGAGAGAGAGAGAGAGAGAGAGAGAGAGAGAGAGAGAGAGAGAGAGAGAGAGAGAGAGAGAGACATAGACACAGAGGGAGAGTTATATAAAACATTATACTCCAAATTCGCAATATTGGGATACGAGACAGAGACAAACAGGCAGACGGACAGACAAACGGATAGCTACAGGGACAAAGAGCGACAGACAAAGATATCATAATGGAATGCACTTTTGCATCCATTTTCAAAGAGACCGACTGTCGAACGCCGGGCAAATACCCCTGTGAAACAAATGCCGACTAAACAACAGGTTTTAGACAGATCAGTCCGATCCAATACTTTATATTTCGCAAATATATGAAATATCTGATTCAGAGAATATTTGTCTAGCGTGGATAGATTTACAGAAACAAATACAGACTGTATGGCATTATTCAGAGAAAATGAAACTTAAACCAGTTGGGAGATTAAAAGCAAAACAGAAAAAAACGACGGAAGGGAAAAAATAGTCATACAAATTAGCACGAAATGTGATAAAAAAAAAGAAAAAAAAAGACAGTCATTGTTTAACTGAATTTTTCAAAGTCTTTTTCTTAGGTCTGTCTTTACTCTCTTTTTTTTTCATATTCTTCTTCTTTTAGAAAAGGAATACGACGTGCGTTACCTTAGAGCAATTGTAGTTTGATGATCTTGGCGCCTTTTGCCAAAAGATATTTTCACAAGTATTGTCGTAACTTGTATTACTTAATAGATCCAGTTGGCATATTCCGTTAACATTCTAAACTATATAGTATGTAAAAAGTGAATAGAAAATGTACAATCCATCCCAGATAATAAAAAAATAAAGTAATAATCAAAATGGAAGTTCTAGAGGCGGGGATAACAAGTGTCGCCACCGCTTGTGAAAGAGCACACTGCATTACTTCTATTGTTTTTATCCTTTGTTTCTTGTTGATGGCATTTGTGTTGCTCGTGCATTAAACGAAAAATGTTTGACTGTTTTACCCTAAGACTACAATTTTCAAGTGACTTATCATTATGAACTTGGCGTTTTTTGTCAGTACGTCTATATGTCTGTGTCTATCTCGTTCTCTTTCTCTCTCTTTCTTTCTCTCTCTCTCTCTCTCTCTCTCTCTCTCTCTCTCTCTCTCTCTCTCTCTCTCTCTCTCTCTCTCTCTCTCTCTCTCTCTCTCTCTCTCTCTCTCTCTCTCTCTCTCTCTCTCTCTCTCTCTCTCTCTCTCTCTCTCTCTCTCTCTCTCTCTCTCTTCCTCTCTCGCTCTCTCTCTTCCCTCTCTCTCTCTCATTGAAAATGTCATCAATAACAATAGCAATATTCCCTAGCAATATATTACAGAAAAAGGTATGCAGCAGCTGGTGACCTCAAATGTTATCAAATATTTCTCGAACAAAGTACTTTTATAACCAGAAGTGTTAGCAGGAGGATCAGCAAACAAATCTGTAAAACCATGCCCTTAATTTGTTACTATGTTTGAAGTTATTTTACGCGAGTGCTTGCAAATACACTTATGTTTGTTTGTGAACTGATGCTGCAGCATTACTGTTTAACTTGTGTAAACGTGAATGTTCACATTGATAAACACTAGAAAGTAAAGTAGCGTCTATGAGGTTACGTCCAATAAGTATAGTAATTCACATATAATGTAATGAAAATTCATATTTAGCTTCATTTAGCTTCATTTATTCATTGTTTACGAGACTGTAAGGTGTGAATGTTGTTGTTTATTATCAAACTAGGAAAACCTTTAAAGGATATTGTTGTAACAGTTGTATCAATGACGGCAAATAATATTATATAAGAATTCAGATACAGGTATATAACCCATTCCTTGTAATTAAATGACTAAGACAGACACACAAAGAGTTTTGTATCCTGAGGAAATATTGAAACAGGAAATTATACGACGAATCTAAAAGTATAGAAATCAAGAAGTTAATGAGCAAATAGTATGCATTCGCTTACAGTGAACACGCTAAGAACATGCTTCAATCGTACACACATATGGGATACAGAGTAAACGTATGGAAATCACCAGAACGCAAAAACTGGCGTGTCCTGCGGCATTTCAACCCCGAAGAGCATGACGCAATGTCCCAAGACGGCTTAACAATGAAAACGCGCCCCGAGGCTTGAGGATTCGGCTACCATCCTCGACTTCTTTTGTTTTTTGTTTTCATTGTGTTTTTTGTTTTTGCTTCGGATTCTAGTAGTAATGGCGATAACAATTTTAATGGTGATAACGATAGTTGATTATGACAGTCGTGAGTAATCAAGGGAATTAAAACAATAATCAAACGTTATCTGTATAATGATGTGCAAATTACATGGCATCGAATCGGTAGTGTTGTCGTGAAACACTATTGTTTCGTTTATTTTCAATCATGATATTATTGTACTCATATATATATATATATATATATTGTTTTTTTTATATGTTACTCCAAGCTTCAAGTAAACTGAAATTTATAATGTATAGATTCCTATACTTCTGTCGCGTACTAGGATTTAAGCTTTCAACGTCATTTTCTCTTGCTTATTGATAACGGGATGAGATAGATCTGCCTTGTTCGTCTTAAATTATGATATTTGCATTATCTAGGGGCAGTAATGAGGATAAAGATGTAAAATTAGA
>NC_061847.1:3897238-3902238 GCF_019202785.1 Penaeus chinensis | reverse complement strand
TATGTATATATATTATATATGTATGTATATATGTATATATATTATATATGTATGTATATATGTATATATATATGTATATATGTGTGTGTATATATGTATATATATGTATGCATATGTATATGTATATATATGCGTATGTATGTATGTATTTATTTATGTATTTATGCATATGTATATATATACATATATACGTATGTATGTATGTATTTGTGCATGTTATTTTTGCATTCGACTAACTAAAGAATAAAATATAGGAACTTCCCTTTCTCGGCGCCATCAGCGAAGTGTCTGTGTTATAGATGATCTCGGAGGTAAAGATTACTTTAACGGAGCAATAAATCCCAAATTAATCGCCGCTTTTGACACTCGAAACGACTATGCATTTTCTGCAAACGTATAAGATAAAGTGCATCTTTTATCTTACAAAATTGCCAAGGGTTCTAATAGACAATTCGATGAATATAATTACATGGTATGGTGATATATAATTTTAGAATTGGCAGAGTTCTACCTAGGTAGGTAGTCCGATAAACTTCACTCAGATGTCCTCTCTAAATGATGAAAAGCAAGACGATATAAAAGAGAAAAAAAGAAAATATTCACGCCCTGAATGTAGTCGTCAGAACAATATTCTAAAAGTCCCCCCTCGCCTGAAATCTTCAACCCGTTTTCGATAACAAATCGGCTCGGACCCCTGGCAATGGGTTTATGGCGCAGTAACAGATATTTGCGTTGTGTGCAAACATTTTTTTTTTGGGGGGGGGCTGCGTGTTGCTTTCCATTGTGAATGAGAGAGAGACAGAGAGAGAGAAAGAAGGAGAGGCAGCGAGAGAGAAAGAGGGAGAGGGAGCGAGTGAGAAAGAGGGAGAGGGAGCGAGAGAGAAGGAGGGAGAGGGAGCGAGTGAGAAAGAGGGAGATGGAGCGAGAGAGAAGGAGGGAGAGGGAGCGAGTGAGAAAGGGAAAGCGAGTGGGAGAGGGAGAGAGAGAGAGAGAGAGAGAGAGAGAGATAGATAGATAGATAGAGAGAGAGAGAGAGAGAGAGAGAGAGAGAGAGAGAGAGAGAGAGAGAGAGAGAGAGAGAGAGAGAGAGAAAGAAAGAGAGAGAGAGAGAAAGAAAGAATGAGAGAGAGAGAGAGAGAGAGAGAGAGAGAGAGAGAGAGAGAGAGAGAGAGAGAGAGAGAGAGAGAGAGAGAGAGGGAGAGAGAGAGAGAAAGACAGAAGGAGGGAGAGAGAGAGGTAGCTGGGGAGGGGAGAAGAAGCACCATTTTCTCTTTTCATAATAAAGAGCAGCCAACAAACGCAAACATAAGCAAAACTACTCGTTCTTACCAATTCTACGAAGAGCATATTTGTCAGCCGCCGATTACAAAACACAATTCCGATCCTCATATCAAATAAACAGCGAGTACAGAGTATGAGTTATACCTGTCAGTCCGACCCTTTGCCTTGTAATCTGCTGTCGACATATCGCATCTGACCTGGGGATATCCGTATGAAAGGATTTTCAGTATTTGCGTCCGATTGAAATGTGATTTTGAAATTTTGATGATGCATGCAAAAAAAAACAAAAAAGTGTTGAAAATAACGCTTTCATGTTAAAGGAGGTGAAATCTGGAGAGAAAATACAAAGATCGAGACAGATGTATGTATATAGCTTCTTCTAAAAATATCAGTAATGAAGAAAACAGAGAAAGGGTAATAAAAGAAGAAATAAGGAAAAGAGAGGGTAATACAAGAACTAAAGAAATATGACCAAAACGCCACAGACGAACAAGATTATAACAATAAGCAGAAAGTCGGAAGAAAATAGCAGCTCTTCCATCGGCCCGAATTCGCCCCAACTGCCTCGCACGCCACTTATCTGGTGTCACGTTGTAGCAACGAGAAAAGTCTCAGTAATTTGTCAAGATCAGGACCGTATTTTCTCCTGTCTTGTGCTTGTCTTTGCTATCTTTTCTTCCTATTTCAAAGATGAATTAAACGGGCGCTGCCTTGAAGACCAGAGGAGTAAAAATGCATTAGCGAGGATTACTCCGCACGAACATTTACTACTGGCGATGGCTTCGGCGTCGACATCAAAGGAAACTTTCTTTTTTTCACGCGGGCGACGTGTTCACCCTTATTGCAAGCTGTTCTTTATCTACCTCCTCCCTTATTCTTTCTATCTCTTTAGTTCTTCTTCCCACCTTGTTTTATTCTCTCTCTCTCTCTCTGTCTCTCTCTCTCTCTCTCTCTCTCTCTCTCTCTCTCTCTCTCTATCTATCTATCTATCTATCTATCTACCTATCTATCTATCTATCTATCTATCTATCTCTCTCTCTCTCTCTCTCTCTCTCTCTCTCTCTCTCTCTCTAACTCTCTCTCTCTCTCTCTCTCTCTCTCTCTCTCTCTCTCTCTCTCTCTCTCTCTCTCTCTCTCTCTCTCTCTCTCTCTTTCTTTTTCGTTTACTCTCTACCCCATTTCATTGCTTATGGCTTCCAGTCATAATCAATTTTAAAGCAATTTGCGATACAGGAATGATTCAGTCCTCAAAATTACCTATTCGTAAACAATGCTATAAATAACATGCAAACACAAATCGCATACCATGAGAATAGAAAGTCATATATCGACACCATTATATCTGCAATATTTGTTCGTCTAACTGGAGTGAAAACGTATCTTTGAATTGACAGATATTATAGAGATAATAAAGTTAGGCCACTCGTCTTGATATGCCTGATTTCGTCATTCCTATATTCTATTTCTACCATGTAATAATATAGAATAATATATCTTCGGATTGGAAAACTAGAAAATTGTGTATCTAAAACCTAATACAACTCATCTATTCAAATGCGGAAATGCACACCAAACGGGCCTACAGTCACAAACATGAAAATGCGCCGGACCAGCACACAGCGAATGCATTTAATTTTGGATATATTTCATTACATCAAGAAACGCATAATTAGTAGCTAAAGCCATATGCTAAAGCCATATACATGTGTGTGTGTGTATGTGTGTATAAGTATATATATATATATATATATATATATATATATTCATATATGTATATATATGTGTGTGTGTGTATATATATATGTATGTATCAATGCATGTATGTATGTATGCATGTATACATGTATGCATGTATGCATGTATGTATGTATGTATGTATGTATGTATGTATGTATGTGTATGTGTATGTGTATGTGTATGTGTATGTGTATGTGTATGTGTATGTGTATGTGTATGTGTGTGTGTGTGTGTGTTTGTGTTTGTGTATGCCTCTCTATGTGTTGCTGTCTGTTTCTCTGTCTTTCTCATACATGCAATGAAATATACTGGAAAACAAATAAACTTTATGTCAGTATTCCAACCCGTAATCACAATAATGGTTATGGATCGCTTCTGCAAGCACAGGCACTCAGAGTTATTAAGTTTTGAATCTTGAACATTTTAAGAGAGTAATAAACACGCGGAAAGGCTGAAGGTGAAGGCTTTTAAAGGACTAATGAACGATTCAGTGTCGCCAGGTGAGGCATTTCCTCCGGAGATGAGTCAGTATCTCTGCGTTTACATTCATTCGATATCAGTTGATATAGATTCGCATTTAAACTACAACTCTGTTAGAATTTATCACGATTGAAGCTTTTCAACGGGTGAATTTGTTGTTTTGATAAATCTGTTTTTTAATCTTCGTCGGTTTTCAGGAGGAGATTGTAGGTCATCCAGCGATTTTCATTTTGTGTAGACGGATTCAGTTGGTCTCATAATTTTCCCATTTAATTGCTGTTTCATGTTATAATTAGTGTATGATTACCATATTAACATTTTTGTTTTTTATTATATGTATGTTATCTATAGCATTATTTTCCTTCCTTTTTCTCCTCTGTGTCATTTCCTCTTCTTTCTTTTCATAATTTGCATTTTTCTCTCGTCCGATCCTCATCCCCCCTTCCCCCTCCCCCTCCCCCCTCTATCTACCATAGCATTCGCCGTAAGCCTCTATGTTGCACCGCTCACCATGCAATCCCAATCGCAACTTCTACAAGAGACCCCGGAACAATCAGCTTTAATGATGGAAAATTAGTATCATTTACAGATTTAATGAAGATGTCGTGTAAGTGAAGATGATGACAGTAATGATAATCATGATGAGGATGACGACGATTATGATTACCGTTATCATGATCGTCTTTATCATTATTATCAACATCATCATTATTATTATTATCATTATTATTACTATTATTCTAATTATTGCTGTTGTTGTTATCATTATTATTATTGTTGTTGTTGTTGTTGTTGTTGTTGTTAGTGTTATCATTATTATTATCATTATTATTTTTATTATTATCATTATCATTATTATTATTATTAACACTATTGTTATCATTATTACTATTATTGTTATTATTGTTATTTTTATTATTATCATTTTTGTTATTATTATTATAATTATCATTATTATTATTATTATTATTATTATTATTATTATTGTTGTTGTTGTTGTTATTGTTGTTGTTATTATTATTATTATTAGCATTATTATTATTATTATTATTATTATTATTATTATTATTATTATTATTATTATTATTATCATATCATTATCATTATCATTATTATCAATAATATTATATTTTTGTTACTAGCATTATTACTTATCTATCATTATTATTATTATTGTTGTTGTTGTTGTTATTGTTGTTGTTATTATTATTATTATTAGCATTATTATTATTATTATTATTATTATTATTATTATTATTATTATTATTATTATTATTATTATCATATCATTATCATTATCATTATTATCAATAATATTATTTTTTTGTTACTAGCATTATTACTTATCTATCATTATTATCATTACTATTATTATCATTATTCTTATTTTATGTTGTTATTATTATTATTATTAGCAGTAGTAGTATCATTATTGTTATTATTGTTATTATTATGATTATCACTATTGTTATCATTAGTAGTAATAGTAGTGGTATCATCGC
>NC_061847.1:3884738-3887238 GCF_019202785.1 Penaeus chinensis | reverse complement strand
TTAAGGTTAATGATTGTGCTTACACGTAGATGCTCCACAAGTGCTGTTTTGTATTACCTACTTTTTATTGCTATTAGTGTTTAAATGACATATAACATTCAATGAATAAAAATTACAGTATCGATTTAAATACCATTAGAAAAAAATAAATATTCAAGGAAAGGCGGAATCAGGTAAGGTTACGCAGGGATATGACTCCTTGGTGGCGGGTCCGAGCGCTTGTGGAGCCATCTGTGGGCGACGAAATTACACAGCGGACAGTGCACCTACCCGCCTACAAAAGGTTAAAGTGAATAGACCTTAGCAACGTCCCAGTCGTTAGCGTGGAGAGGAGAAAAAACAAATAAAATGAAAGTGGATCCCAAAACAGCTGCAACGTTTACTTCACACTTCAAAAACTGACCGAATGTTTAACAGAAACCAAGGTACTGTATAGTTTGAAATAGAGGAGAGTTGTTGTTTTTTTTTTTTTGTTTTTTTTATCGTTTATTGATCTGCTTATTTACTGGTTTGGTAAGTTTGTTTGTTTAGGTATCCGAAAGCATGGGAAAGACATTTGATGGTGATGGTGATGATGGTGATGGTGATGGTGATGATGATGATGATGATGATGATGATGATGATGATGATGATGATGATGATGGTGATGGTGATGGTGATGGTGATGGTGATGGTGATGATGATGATGATGATGATGATGATGATGATGATGATGATGATGATGATGATGATGATGATGATGGTGATGATGATGGTGAAATCTGAAGAATTTTTTTACCATTTCTCTCATATCTAACATCTGTGATTTTCAATGAATGGCTCTAAAATTCCGAAATCACTAATTTTTTAAAAGCAAAATAATTAACGGAACCTCGGTAAATAATATCTACCATTGTTACAATTTTCATTTATTTCCAGTTATATTTCCAAAATGAGATATACAGTGTGTTATTCCACAGTGCGATTAAATAAACAATGAGCCTGAATTTACATCAATGATTATTATGTTTTTATTTTCCTAGTCATATAACTGCATTGCTATGTGCCAGCATACGTTCTAAATTATATATAAATGTGTGTGTGTGTGTGTGTGTGTGTGTGTGTGTGTGTGTGTGTGTGTTTGTGTGTGTGTGTGTGTGTGTGTAGGTATATGTACATATATGAATGTTTGTATGTATGTGTAAATATATATATATGTATATGTACCTGCTCATATATATATAGATAGATAGATAGATAGATAGATAGATATAGATATAGATATCTGTACGTGCTCATATATGTATGTATCTATCTATCCATCTATCTATTTATCTATCAATATATATATATGCGCACATGAATGGACGGGCGGCGCCTTCGGTTTATTTATGAAACTTCGACGTGCAACTACAAAGAAGCATAAATCACTGCTCGGAGAAAAAATTGGGCGAAAGGGATAGGCTGAGAGACACGTCATTGTTCACCTTAAATGAGTTACACGTTTGTTTTGGTTTTTTTTTGCAAATGTAGAATAGCAAAAATTGTAAAATGAAACACAACAGGCTAGACAAAAAGTAAGAAAAATAACGTAAAAAAAATAACCGTCTCTAAGTCAGGTCCAATGAAAATCCTCTGAGGAAGAGGAGGAGGGGGTAGAAGAGAAAAAGTCAAGAGAACAGATAAAATGAATAATGAAATAATCGAGTGGAATTATTAAAGATTAAGGGGGCCGTCTGTCATTAAAAGTTCTTTCGTTGTCTTTGTTTCTGGAGTTAGAAGATTTAATTTGTTTCTCTCTCTCTCTTCCCTTCAGATTTTCTTGAATATAAGTTTTCAAGAGATAAGACCCCTCAGGAAAATAAGTAAAAAGGGGTAGATGTTAGGAAAATATGGTCATCCTCATTATGCTGCCGTTTCCTAAATTCTGATCTCAATTAGTTTTATAAGTAGGTATTAAAATAGCTGAAAGGTGTGGCTACAATATGCTAAATCGTTAGGATTATGAAGTCTCTAAACTTAATGAATTAACGAAAATTCCAAAAAGTCATGAACGTTTCTGCTGAATGTTACCTTTGCATCCCAACAATATGAACGTTATCGATAACCATTTTCCGATAATTCTGTACAAAGAAGAATAGATCTCCCGGTAAAAACCTGCAACCATACTTTTTGAAAATGAGAAATGAGAAAATGAAAAAAATCATGTAAAATATATTGCTACTGATTTTAGTACATTGGGAAACGATCTTGTTTCACATTCGAAAGACATCTTTGTTCACCAGAATATATGCAAAATTATTCCATACCATAAAATCATTCCATTTTATCTTGTGGTATCAATTTTTTCCCGATTTTCAGTGCGAGAATATTTTTTGCTGATTTTAAGTAAGTTTACATTCATGCACGATCTATTTCACTTAGATTTAGACCTTAGATTCAGGTTAGAGATGTACGTAATGCACCCACATTCCAGTCTGTAAATTACGAAACTATAACTCAGGCAGATAATGCGTTTATA
>NC_061847.1:3837238-3844738 GCF_019202785.1 Penaeus chinensis | reverse complement strand
GTTGATGAGCAATGTTTAGGTTTCGCTTTACATACACACATACACACACACACACACACACACACACACACATACACACACACACACACACACACACACACACACACACACAAACACACACACACAAACACACACACACACAAACACACACAGACACCCATTCGCTTAGTAAGATCGACAGATAGAGGTGTGTCGCCATGTACGCGCGTCGAAGTACTTATCAGAAAGGGGAAGGAGTCGGAAGTTCATGTTTTCACTTCTATTTTTCATTCTATTCACTGAAAGAGGATCAATTAACTTCTTTGGTACCAAGAAGTATTCAAAAGCCTTTTAGACTCCGTGTTCTGAAGAAGCAAGATACACCATAAACCAGAAAATAACGCAGTGGAAGAGCAAATTAAAGTTATTTGAGAACATCCTTTGGCTGGTTTAATTCCACGGTCATCAAGAGAATTGGACACTTGGCGTCGGTCTGAGACTTGCTTCTCCGAACGAGCTTGTTGGTAGCTTTGCAAGACGGACTGCTCGGTAGTATCAAGAAGATCGTTTGGTACAGCGAGTCATTTGGCAGCTGAAATATCGCGAAGGTGTGTTAGACTATCGAACAAGACGAGATGCATAGTAGATTAACAGTCAGAAACCTCGTTCGGATATGACAGTGGCAGCAAATACAAAAGGTATTATTACTTTTTTTAGGTAACAACCTTGAGAAGAGGAAAGCTTCTGACCTTATCCCTCGTTACATGTCAAGTACAGAGGGAGTGAACTGTTACATTAGGTTCCTTTTTTATCTGTAGTATTGGTATTCCATTATAATTTTACTGTTTTTATTATTATTATTATTATTATTATTATTATTATTATTATTATTATTATTATTGTTATTATTATTATTACTATTATTATTTACATTGTTATTGTTATTATCATCATTATTATTATCATTATTATCATTATCAATATTATTATAGGTATTTTTGCTGGTATGCTTTTTATTATTTTTTCGATTGTTAATGCCTATTTTTTTCTTTCTTTTCTTCTTGTGATTTTCCTTTCTAATTCCCTGTTACTGTGGTTAATGTAACACCACAAAATAAGAGAAAGAAAAATATATACTCAGAAACACAAACTAACATGGAGAGAAAGTATTCCTATATATATATATATATATATATATATATACAAATACAAATATATGTGTGTGTGTGTGTGTGTGTGTGTGTGTGTGTGTGTGTGTGTGTGTGTACATATATGTATACGAATGTGTGTGTGTGTGTGTGTGTTTATATATATATATATATATATATATGGAATATATACGTAAGCACGCGCGCGCGCACATATATATATATATATGTGTGTGTGTGTGTGTGTGTGTGTGTATAAGTGTGTACGTGTGTGTGTGTGTGTTTTTGTGAGTGTATATGTATATATGTATGTTACGCCTGTATAGTATTTGTAAACACTCATATTCATGCAAAATGTGTATACTTACATAGATGCATTTTTCAAAAGCAACAATAGAAGTATTTCCTACTTCTTTTTTTAGTCTAATCATCAAGAGCGAAAAAAAAAAACGTAATTTACATTCAGCAATAATTCGGTTTTAATCGAAATACAGCCTCCTGACATCTGCTTCATTTGCATATTCCCATGTGAAGGACAAGTGCTGATGTGCCAGCTAATCGCTTCTAGAAATTTGATGTGCGCACGTTTCCCTCTGACTGTTTTTTTATTTTTGCATTAAACGTATTACATAGATTTTTAAAAAGTCGTTTGCATATGAAGCAGATGATTTATTTCAATTTCTATCGGGCTATTTAAGTTTAATAATAATTCATGGAAATCATTAGACTTTATAATTGCAGGTTACACCTTAGAGGTAATTCAAAAGGCATATATTTCCGCCCCTATAAAATGTTCTTCGTCATGTAGAAACCTCACTTTTGATCCACCACGAAGACTGCTGTGGCGCTCCTCCTGCTACACGGACGAAACAGGCGTAAATGCTTGCTAAAGACGGAATGGCAGCGAACACTTGACGATGCAAGACCTTATAACAGCTGAGGCAATGCACTTGGGTCCTTCCTGCTCTCCCGTCGGCGGTGTCCTGTGGAGGATGCGTCGTGCGGAGTCCTCAGACTTCGTTCCTGTTTTGAATGCCTAATTCTGAGAGCTCCAAATAGATAAATAATTGATGAAAAGCAAGGTGATTCGTCGTCAAGGGCGATTGCAAAATTTTCTTCGCTTCCATATCCTCGTTTGTTTTGATTAGCGTGTATGAAGTAACGATAAGAATACCATTATATCTATTTGTGTATATTCTCGTTTGTATCTGATGTATTAATGAATACAATGATTAAGGATAATTAAACGTTTAGTACTTCATCTATTCTTGGTATAGCACCTATCAATAAAAAAAAAAAAAAAAAAAAAAAAAAAGCGAGAAAGAAGATGCGCTGAAAAAAAAAATGAAAATTCGATGATTATGCTTGAAAATAAGAACTTCTCCAATTGCACTTACATTGCTGTCCAAGATGATACCACAGTTCTCAGAAAAAAACATAATTTCAACATCGGATAAGCTAAAGAATGAGAAAAAACACGTCACAGGTAATTAGCTTCGTGTAAAAGAGAAAAAATAAAAAAGATGAAACAGCCCTTCACAGCAGAATGACGATAATGGATTTTAGCGTAAGCCCACGTGTGTGTATGCAGATGCAGGTTATTGAGAAATTAAAGTCAGCGACGGTATTTATCCGTGGAAGAAAGATTAAAGGAACCTGCCAACAGTATTATGCCTTTGCAATCTGACGCTTAACATTATTGTACAAAGCTGAGTGAAATTGGTCATGTCATTAGTTTGGTTGTCAACGCCAGAGAACAGAAGAAAAACATTGTAGTAGTTTTTCAAGGATATGGGTTAATATTACATGATGGCATAAAAAAAATATAAAAAAAAGATAAGATGCTTCAGAGAGCTCACCGGGGAGTCACCTGCTCACTGTGTGATTCGAAAAATAAAAGATAGAGGAGCTCGAGCAAAATGAATATATTTTCGTTCACAACATTCTCTTAAATATTCTTGTTTTTTTGTGTCTTGCAATATGATAACCTGGTCGTTTTACACAAACAAAAACACACAGAAACAAAAATATTTGCAATATTCATACAGAACTATGAGTATTTTCACACAAAGAGGGAAAAAATACTAGTGATACGCACTTATCATCAATATTATGAAACTCACATCAAATTATTTTCAGTTTAGTAACCATCACGAAAGGATATGATATTACCAACATTATATTTTTTGTACACGAATTATTTTTGTTCCCGTCTTTCATAGGGTTTTTTTTCTTTCTTTTTAGGAAATGTGTCACAGACGTCAAACATCAATCATCAACTCATGTGAGAAACGAAAAAGCAAATTCACTATTTAAGACGACGAAGAACGATAAGATAAAAACTGACAAAGAAGACAAGATCTCTTGACAAGGCTTTTATTCTCCCCCGTGACAACCGACGCAGAAGATTATAGGTATAGAAAACTCTACTATTTTTGCAGCGTTTATTAGACACTCAACAATACCCAAGAACTTCTGTTAAATCTCTCTCTCTCTCTCTCTCTCTCTCTCTCTCTCTCTCTCTCTCTCTCTCTCTCTCTCTCTCTGTCTCTCTATCTATCTATCTATCTCTCTCCCTCTCTCTCTCTCTCTCTCTCTCGACGTGGCGACAACATCGCTGTTACCGCACTGCTATTTTTGTCTGATAGTCAACAAAAGCAGCAATAGAACATAGTGAAATCATAAGATACCATCCTTCTTCAAATTTTTAACTTGTGTTTCCGTTTGTGCACTGGCGTTTTCGGCGATCCCATGATACCTGCACAGGCTCGCCTGCCTTATTTCAGCATAGTTTGACCCCTCCCCTCAGCCCCTCTGCTTCGCCTCAAGCACCGGTTTATTTTCGGCAATTTGCAAGTTGTAAGTTGAACGACATGAAAGGCTTGAATTCACTCAAAAGGGACTGGCGGATTCTTAAAATGAAAGAAATGAAAACATAGTTTAAACTACAGCTGCGCAGATTATCTGCCGATACACCCATTGCGAAACAGAATCTCAAGAAAGCGCGATCATATGGAACATCAGAGCAGGAAAAACAATTTGCGCGTTAGTGGAATTCCCGAAGACAAAAACAAGCACTGGCAGCATGCTTAGCGATTGGGGAAGCATAGGGACAACTACTTGATTTTTTTGCCAAATTCACACGACTCCAAGACCGCGAGGCCGTGCTGCAGGATCGCCGTAAGCTTGTGGAGAGTAAAATATCTGAAACAGGACCTGTGTACTGCAAAACTAGACATCCGCCGATGCAAGATGGACGAACTACGCGAAGCCAGACAGCAAGGAAAAGTGGCCTATTCACACTATAGGACACTAGTGAGAACGCCGGGTAATGAGCACCCACGCGGTCGCCCAGCTCGCAACACTACGCATACTCAAGTCACACGGCCGTTTCCGCGCACACCACCGCCGCGGACCGTCTCCATAGCAGTTTCTGTCCTGCCGGCTGTCACAACGCAGCCTCCTGCCAGACGACGTCAGCCTCACCGGACTGAATAGACCGCCTCTACATCCGCTGACGTTTGTCCTGCCTCAGCTTCCGTTGCCGCCTCCCTGGTGTTTCCTGTTTTTGACGGAACTTCTTGATTAGATATTTTGGTTTGGTTTCGTTATGTGACCAAATTTGGGGATAGCAGAAAATGTAATTAAACTTTCACTGAAGTCAAACTAGTATCATACAAGCAAAATATCAACAGCAAAAGAATCAAGACTTTTAACTTCAATATAGAATGTATATCTTTGTGTGTTCTTGGTATTGACAGCGCAAAGGACGTTAACCTTAGCTTTTTTTTATCTTTCTTTCTTTCTTTTTCTTTTCTTATTAGGAGAATGCGATGAAGCGAGAATGGAGAGAAAGGGAAAGTAAAGCTCACGATTAACGAAACACCAGGAAAAGAGGAGAAGGCCGAAAAGAAGTAAACCGTAACGAACAGCGCTGAAATGCCGCCTCCCTCCCTCACAGGAAGTAAAAGGCTGAAGGCAAATGCAGGCAGGAGGCTTGAGAAGGTCAGAGGTGCAGAAGCAAGGTCAATGTGTGGTGAGGACGGAAGCAAATGACGATCAATATGATGACAATGGTAAGGATGATAATGGTATCATTATGATTATCATTATAATGTTGTTATCATCATCAGCTGCATTATTATTACTGTTATTATTATTATTGTTTAAAAAATTGCTTTACATTAAATTAGTTTTACTTCGATGTACTGTTGCATATATGTCTTGAATATTGTTTATGTTTTCACGATCATTTTGAAACGTTTTCACAGTTGCACTCTTTATATTTTTTGGTAAAGAGAAAATGTTGAAAAAAAAAAAAATCTTATGAAAGGGAAAGAAAAAAATCATTCTTTTTATATGTTTGTATAAGTATGAGGATGTCGACCCGTTTTTAATATTAACTGAATCATGATTGAGGTGTAAACAAACAAACGCTAGGGGGGAGGGAGGGTGAATGAAGATGTAAAAACAATCGGAGAGAGATATCAAGTATAGATATATCTTCAAAAGATTAAAACTATTTAGTGTGTGTAGTTCCAAGCTCATATCAACCTTCAATACACACACACACACACACACACACACACACACACACACACACACACACACACACACACACACACACAAATCACGCGCACACGAATAAAACATATTTCGCTATGTTTGTCACATCATAACAGTCCTTGTCCATGTTCTAGTCGATTATTAAGGAAAGCAATGAAGCATTTAGTATTCAAAAAATATTTCATAAAGTTTGGCTTTCGAATTTTCTAGGAATATGCACACTAAAGAAAGAGTTAGTGCAGATTTTGAATATTTTTCAAATGCAGCAGTCTGTGTTGTGAAATATTTTGTGCTTGTGTTTACTTAGTGATATTCATACGTCTGGAAATTCACCCAAACTCATGTATGTATATGTGTTTGTAGACACACATAAATACACATACACACGACCACATAGACACGGACACACGACCACGTATTTATTCTCAAATAAATTTCTTCTTGAGAAAATAGAAATAATATCGAAGCTCATACACATCAGCCGAAGACACTGATAACCCTGCGGTCTCTCGGAACGGGTGGCGCGGAATTTAACTTTTCTTTCTTCTTTATTACTTGTGTCTCTCATTTCCCTTTCGTTTCCTTTTGTCTTGTTGGATTTTTAAAATGTATTCTTATTCTTACTTCATATCATTCATCATTCCTTAGTTCATTAATTCTTAAATATTTTTGTTCACATCATTCATAAAATGCCAAACGAAATTCGAAATTTTAATTTTTAATTACTATTTTTCTTTATAAAGAACATAAATTGCGATAAAATCTATCTTTTATCAAAGTATGCAAAGATAAACAGAGATGGACATTAGGGAAATTATTTAAAGAGAGCCAGACAATCAAGCGTATATACAGTACACTTGGTCTGACATACGTGTATTTGTCCATATTTGTATTAAAATATAACTTTTACTAGTGTCGAAAATGTTATACAGAGAGAGAAAGGGAGGAATAGATAATGGTGAAGAAGGAGGGTAAGAAAGAGGAAGAGGAGGAGGAGAAGGAGTACAAGAGAACAGGAAGAAAGTTTAAATGGTCTTTAACAAAGAAGCTTATGTAATCGGTACATTACACGTCTCTCAACATTTACAGGAATATGATTGACATCCCGACTGAATACATACCTCTGTTCGCGTTTTTTAAACCGAGTTAACCTTTCTCTTTGCCTTATCGCGAATACGTGAACAGAAGCATTATTATTATTTTTGTTTTTCCACCCAATTGGTCCCTCTGGACAGATTACAACTGCTGTTTAACGATTCCCCAATTTTTTTTCCCTGACTTTAATGTGGCAGTGAAAGATTCTGTATCCATGTGTTCTCTTTTTTCTCCTTTGTCGTTCAATCGACATTAAATACTTTCCTTCTGAGCTTCGTTTATCACATGTCGCGATTGACACTTCGTCCTCATTAACACGGCGGCTTCTAATCACCCTTGGGAGGGCATCATGAAGCATCTCTGTGCTGCGAATCCTATTAGGGAATTCCGTCTAAAGAGAGTACGAATATATATATATATATATATATATATATATATATTGATACATATATATATAGATACATATATATATATAGAGATACATATATATATGTATATATATATATATATATATATATATATTTCGAGTGCGAATATGTGTGTAGGATTACGCGAACACAAACTCAGATATGGGTAGAAAGGCAGACAGATAGGTAGATAGGTCAGGGTTTTCCTCTTTTCATTACGACCCAGTTTGATTTTGATTTTGCACGCTACTTTCACGGACCCAGCTTGTCCATTATATCTTACCTTTCTCGCAACTCGATATCAG
>NC_061847.1:3819738-3827238 GCF_019202785.1 Penaeus chinensis | reverse complement strand
TAAAAGAACATACTATGAAAATGAAACAGAGAAACATATAAAACTAATATTTAATAAAAGAGCTTGGATAAATGTACATAAATGACAAAGATATAGCAAAGCCGGCATATACTGCTGGTGCACACAAAACTTATCTTACAAAAGCCTCGAATCCTCCGTCCGTCACCGTAAATCACCGTAAGGTTAAACCAACAAAGAAGAAGGCTCGACTACGGCCTCTCTCTATGCCTGCAGCAAGGGTTATCCTGAGCAAGCAGTCTTCCGCCAAGGATCTCTGGCTTACTGCTAGAATACCACTTGTTTTTGTCAATCAACCCGTGGATTGGGAGAGAGAGTACCTGTAGCCTGGGCCGTGCGAGCGTGACTCCCTTGTCCATCTCCCATACCTCTGACATCGTCTTAGAGGCGGGAACCAGCAGTTAAGTGATTGTGGTTCTGGAGGCTTATAATATGATAAGATAAAAATAACACTATGAACAGTTTTAAGACATTAATTACAAGGCAGAAACAAGTATAAAAACTAAACAAAGTATATACATTCATATTCAAAATAAAATAACTCGTCGTTGTAACGGGGGGGTGTCCACGGTGGTGGTCCCTGGTGGTGACAAGTGGAGATTTCAGGCATCCAGCCCTGCCACGAATTGCTTGGGACCCCCCTTGATGGTTTTGTTTTCTTATGGTTCACTACAACGTCGCAGGAGTTGCCAGAACGATCTGTCTACGGGACTCCGGCTCCAGATTTTTCCTCAGGATTGATTCACGAAGCTTTTTTTTTCTTACAGCTGTAAAGGGTGGACTCTCATAGTCTTTGACTATCGCGTCTAGGGAATTTGCAAATCCGTGCGTGCGTGCATGTGTATGTGTATGTGTATGTGTATGTGTATGTATGTGTGTGTGTGTGTGTGTGTGTGTATTTATATTAATATATATATAAATATATATATATATATATATATATATATACAAGTAGACTATGGAAGGACGGAACTACTCACCTCACGTACGTCCATGAGTGTGAAAGTAGGTTAATGACGTAATCAATGACGTAATCAATGACGTAACCAATGACGTAATCAATAACCGGAATCATTAATGATTGGTAGCATGCACACCTTACGGTCGTACATGGCGCATCATAACAGAAAGTAGGCATAAATATGCTCGGGTTTGGTAAGGAGTGCCGTCAACCCGTTTATTTTTCCTTCGAACATTAGTAATAATGAGACTAATGAGTGTACATGCCCAGCAAAAAGCTATCTAAACTGGCTATGCCTCTATTTATGTAGAAGGCTGCCAATCAGACACTGGCTGTATATGCCTGAAGGGCTGTGCCATTGTGCTTACATTATATCATCTAGTTGGTAAAATATATATATTTTTTTAAGTGCTATTTGATCGATAGGGTACAGTTTTCGAGCAACAAAGTAAATAATGTGTAAGTTTATGCGACTTGAGCGTCTTGCACATTTTGCAGTGATGATATGAGATTGGTTTTGCCTCCAAAACTGCTTCCTGTACATAATGTATAGTGTACTGATGTGTATGTTTGTATGTCTATTCTATCTCTCTCTATCTCTTTATCTCTCTCTCTATATATATATGTGTGTGTGTGTGTGTGTGTGTATGTGTGTGTGTGTGTGTGTATGTCTGTATGTGATTTCATGTGATTGCACTTGTTTAGTTATGACTACGTTTATAGGCTTACATTTAAAATGTTTTTATTATTATGACGATAACACTGATGCCTCTCCTATTTGGTATCTAGACTTTTATCTAAAATTCAAAATGCTTTTCTTTATTAGTCATCAGTCGTGGTATATATTAAAATTAGATACGATTATACAATAATTATATATTTTTTTCTTATTTAAAGTTCGCAGTAGACTATACAAATTATTATTTGTCCTCTATCCTCACTGTTATTTCTACGACTGCTATTGCCACAATTCATACATATTTCTCGTGTATATATATGTAATGTGTATATATGTATACATACACGGATGGGTTTAATTAGTATATAGTTAAGCCTCTTATCTGTGCCATTTATTTAAGATTTAAGTAATCTTTGAATGAGGTATTGTAAATTATTTTACTTAGTAATTTTTATTACCGTTTTAAGACTATTATGCTTAAATAGCTATCATATAGCACATAAGTAAAAAGGACTGATGCAGATAAATGAGATGAAATTGATAGTTGTCCGAAGATAAGACTAAAAGAAAAGAAATGGTAGACTAAAGGTCTTATATTATAAATTAAATCGAAAATACTGTAAAACAGCTACCGAGTCGGCCAACCAGAACCAGCAATTGAAGAATCAAGTTTATTATAATCAAGTGGCCTGTTGCTGCCTTTCTGCATAGCTGCCGACCTGAGTGACCTCTGACCTCGAGAGGGGAACGTTATTTCCTTGGAGAACACTCGTGAACCGCCAAACACGAGCAAGTGTCAACAAACAACTGATAACTTTTCCGGAAGCCAAAGAGAATTTACTTTTGTCTCAATCTTGGGTCCTTCAACGTGAGAGTCAGAGACGATACCGATGCTGCCACCAAGATCTAAAGAAATCTCTCAGAAATCGGGGTTTTTATACTTTCAACTCCGTTTCAGACACAACGCAGCTCAATATAGTATGTAAATTAGATAGTTCTCTATTGCACATTTCAATGATAATTAAAGGGTCATTATTCAAAGAAATCGTATATTTAACATAGATTTCGTCATTTCATTTTTATCTAATCGTCTGTTACTTTTTTGTTATTCGTTTGTTATTATTTTTATTATATTGTTGTTCCTTGATTTTTAGGGAGGGAGAGAGAAAGAGAGAGAGAGAGAGAGAGAGAGAGAGAGAGAGAGAGAGAGAGAGAGAGAGAGAGAGAACAAGAAAGAGAGAGAGAGAAAACAAGAGAGAGAGAGAGTGAGAGAGAGAGAGAGAGAGAGAGAGAGAGAGAGAGAGAGAGAGAGAGAGAGAGAGAGAGAGAGAGAGAGAGAGAGAGAGAGAGTGAACAAGAGAGAGAGAGAAAACAAGAGAGAGAGAGAGAGTAAACAAGATTGTTTGTGAAAGTCATAATAAAGGCATATTGGGTACAACAAGAGTTTCATGATCCTTTTCACTGAATTGTATTTTATTATGAAGATGCCTTTGGGATGTAAGAACGACTAGCATAACATGTTAAAAGATGAGAGGAGGTCGCAAGTTTATCAATCGTTCCCGCGAAGTTAAGAAATTTCTGTTGAGTTATTCTTATTAGGGCTGCACCTTTGTTATATTATGCAATTGTAAATATTTGTAAAGATATTGATTATAGTCTTTGCAAGTATCTTTTTTTTTTTTTTACTTATGCATATGGAGTGAGAAATGGATATTGTCAGATGCATATATTTCTGTCTTATATTTATGTAATGCGAACATTATCAATCTTATTAAGGGTTAAAATGGATTTCCTTTTCTTGTTTGGTTACACCTCAAGACGAGACTGCACCGTCCCCGTCACTACCTCTGAGCAAGAAGAGATGGTTGTGTTAACATCGGCATTATATGGAACTCGGGCGATATGATTTGTGTTTGTGTCTGTTTGTTTGTACTAAAGGTATATTTGAAGACATTAATAAAGGTATATTGAGTACAGCAACGAATTTTATAATCCTTTTGATTGCAATGAATTCTAAATATTGGGATGCTTTAGCGATTTAAGGCTAAATGTAATTATCGAATCAATACCCATGATCCCTTTGAGATCCATATCATTGACCCGTATCGCATCCGGAGAGCAGCTGAGAATATCTATTTTACCCTCTTCCGGTGGCTCGTGGGTGAGCACGCTGTGTCTGGGAATGTGGGTCTGCAGTAGGAAGGGAAAAAGGGGTCTCCTGTTCTCGGACTTTTCGTATGTCAGCAACTGGATGCATGTTTGTTTGTTTGTGTGCTTCTTCTTCCTCTTATTCTTATTCTTATTATTGCTTTGGAGAGGAGGGGAGGGGGTGAGATTATGGATTATGATGAATTAGGAGGGGTGATCACTCGTCTCTAACAGGGTCAATTATCGATTCAGTTACAAGTTCAAACATGATGAATATCGTGATGCGAGGGGTGAGGGGTGGGGCGAGGGTGGGGGGGGTGCTGATGGAGGTGGGTCATCTGTAGCACCTGTCATCGGATTGGGTTATGATAGTCTCATTCACTGGAAGGGTTGATCACTTGTCTATAACAGGGTCAATTATCGATCCAGTTAAAAGTTTAAACATGATGAATATTGCAATGTGGGGAGGGAGGGTATGGGAGAGGGGGTGCTGATGGGGGTGGGAAAGGGGAGGGGGGCGGGGGGTTATCTGTGACACCTGACATATTGTTTTAGCGAGGAGGTGAGGGGTGGGAGCAGCGCCCCCCAGGTGTGTGTATGTGTGTATGTAAACCTACTTTCACACTCATGTACGTACGTAGGGTGTCGCGTTCTGTCCAGTCGCCTGCATTGGAGGGGCTCTTCTGTAGCACACCATTAGTTAATGATTTCCAGTTCCGATCATTGATTATGATAATCACTTTAATTGTGCCTACTTTTTGTTATGATGCGCCATGTACGACCGTAAGGTGTGCATGCTAGCCATCATTAATGATTCCGGTTATTGATTACGTCATTGGTTACGTCATTGATTACGTCATTGGTTACGTCATTGATTACGTCATTAACCTACTTTCACGCTCATGTACGTACGTGAGGTGAGTAGTTCCGTCCATCCATAGTCTACTTATATAAATATATATATATATATATATATATATATATATATATATATAAACATGTATGTATGTATATATACATATATACATATATATACATATATATGTATATATGCATATATATATATACATATATATAAATATGTATATATGTGGGTGGGTGTGTATGTGTGTGTATGTGTGTGTGTGTGTATATATATATATATATATATATGTATATATACATATATATACATATGTATACATATATATGTGTGTGTGTGTGTATACATATAGTATATATGTGTGTGTGTGTATTGAGAGATAGGTAAATAGATAGAAATAGACAGAAATATAGATATAGATAGAGAGATAGATATAAATATAAATATAGATATACATATACATATATATAGATGTAGACATATATAAATATATATATATATATGTATATATATGAATATATATATATGTATAATTCATATATACAAGCATATATGTATATATATATATATATATATATATATATATATATATATATACCATGCCAGAAGCCATGCTAACGATCCCGCTGCAGATACGGCAGGGCAGCAGAAGCAGGGATGTCCGCCAGCCCGGTTTTAAGCTTTGGTGATTGATTCCCTTGGGTTGGAATGAACGCGAGAGGGAACATTTTACGTTTGGCTCTTTCTTTTACTCTATTTTTTCCCGTCTTCATACGTGGTCGACGATATTCGGCTTCTCCCCTCAGTCGAATGATTCGCATCATAGTCTTGGTTTGTGTTTCTACAGCCGGATGCCCTTCCTGCCGCAAACCTTATGACCGGCACGATGCTCTAGCCACTCGGCTGCCGCGGCCCTTTTTTGCTGTAGCTTTGCCCCATTTTTATATGGGGTCGCTATATCCAGGTTCTGGCATATATAACTTGTTTATGACTGGATGCACTTCCTGACGCCAACCCTCTATTGACACGTATTTCAGACGAAAACCGACGTCTCTTTTTGCCTTCCGCGCTTGCTCAGACTTTTCCCTCTTCGATGGTGGACGTGTCTTGCTAGAAGCAAATTGGAATTACAATTTACAATTACAATTAAACTGCGTGGAGCCAAGAGTCTGGAAAGAGAGACTTCCTTGAATTAGATGAGACGAGATTCGACTCGATTCATGCTTCACTTCATGCTTCATGTTACTAAACAGTTGTGCAATTTCGTGAGAAGTGGATACTCGTGAGTGAAACAGAAAAAAAAAAAAACGTTTTATCTATTCCTTCCCCGTGTCTTTGCTGGTATTTTTTTTTTTTTTTTATCTTCTCAGCGAAGTATAATTTCAATATTGCACTTAGTCACTACCTCATTCTCGAGAATCAGTCGCCTTGTTGAAAATGTTACATTGCCATCCGTTGCACAAATTTCCTCATACTGATTCCTCGTCTGCGGGTTGATATGAGGGAAAGAGAAAAAAAAAAAGATAGATGGATAGAAAAAGTGACAGAGACAGACATACAGAGACTGTCATATTTTTTTGCTACGTTTTTTCACTGCTGGTTTATCTAGGAAATTTCTCTCGTCGTGTTTCTCTATTGTAAATTTGCTGCTGGATCCACTAACCTTTAGATAACATACAGTAACGCTCAAGAGTCTCAAACGCACAAAGATGCACAAAGAATCCTTAAAACTAACAGCGATTTTATAAAAAAAAAAAAAAAAAATGTTGTTAAACCTGTCTGTCCGGTCCACTGCAAAGGACGTCATGGTACACACCGATATACGTATACAAAAATTATATATCAACTAAATTTCATTAAAAACAAATATTTTCATTATCATTATCATTATCGTTATCATTATTATTATTATTATTATTACTATTATTATTACTCGTATTCTTACTATAATTATGATTATCATCACTACTACTACAATTACTATTCATATTTTTTCATTATTCATTATTATCACCATTGTTATCTTTACCATTATTATGATTATGATAATGATTATTGTAGCGGGACGTAGTAGAATTTAATGTCTGGTTCGGAATCAACCGAGAATATATATTTTTTCTCTGGGAAAGATTTATCTCCAGTGAACAGATGTAAGGTTCCAGGCCTACGGCATGTGTGTATGTGTGTGTGTGTGTGTGTGTGTGTGTGTGTGTGTGTGTGTGTATGTGTGTGTGTGTTTGTATGTGTTTGTATGTGTTTGTGTGTGTGTGTGTGTGTTTGTATGTGTCTGTGTGTGTGTGTGCGTGTGTTTGTATGTGTGTGTGTCCGCACTCACAGAAGCCCAAGTAAGGCGCAATTCGCTTGAGGGGAGTGTAGCAAAAATGCAATTAAACAAAATGGAAAGCTAAAACGGCCCACTACAAAGGCACCAGCGTCATTTGCTTCACATAACGAAAGCAAACCCGATACGCAACAGAAAACGAGATTTGGTAAGGAGGGATTTTTTCTTTCTCTCCTTTCGTCCCCCCAAAGCGGCAAGGAGAGAGAAAAGATGGAAGGAGAAAAGGAGAATAATAACAAAAGCAAGGAGATAGGAAGAGAAGTGTAAACAAGATTAAGGGGAAGGAAATGGAAGAAGGGAGAAAGAGGAATACAAAGAAAGAGGAATAAACGAGGAGAAAAGGCCAGATGCAATTTTCTTGTTGAAACGTTCCACGGAATGCAACACTAAAGGAAATGTTTAAAAATGAAAGGAAAATATTATACATTGTAATTAATTCCAAATGTTAAGGCACATAAAAAATGAAGATGATTACAAAGATTTTGTCAAAA
>NC_061847.1:3799738-3807238 GCF_019202785.1 Penaeus chinensis | reverse complement strand
TTGAATATCGATAGTAAAAGCGATTGTACACTAAGTGATTCAGAATAAGCATTTTCTACCGAACATTTTGAGTATGAAAAAGACATAATTTTACACAAAAACATCAGATAAACAGGAATTGCTTGCGAGCAATAAGAGTTGAATTAGCGTGTTCTAAGGTCACAGCTGTCACTTCGGCTGTAGACCTGTTGGACAGTGGAGTTATTGTAAGATAAGAAACATGGCTTTTTTGTTATGTGAGGCGAGATAACGAGAACAGGTCACTATACCCTCACCTCCTTGAAGGAACAGAGGGAGGCGATCAGCCCATTCAAAACAAGAGCACGAGCACAAGATGGAGCCTGAAGAGATGAAGGTAAAGACGAAGAAAAGCACACGTATGTGTCCTTGGTAGGCCTCGAACAGGAGCCTAAGAAGTCGGAGGAAAGGGAGGATAGAGCATGTCCTTCTAATTCCTTAAGAATAAAGTGTGAGGCACGTGAACCATGAATTTTTGCTCTGTGGGAAGGGGTGTACGCGGTACGCCCTAAAGATTGTATGACGCACTGGAATGATAACAGAGGCAGTAAGCAAAGACCTCAGGATAGCGTAAAACTGAGTGTGTTGATTTAAAGGGAAGAAAGTTTTGACAAAGAAGGAAGTTACCTTCTGAAGCACCGCGCCCATGTCGGCAGGCGATGCGAGCCTCCTCCACGAGGAGTGCCACAAAGAATATGGACGACAGCATCCTGGAAGGGAGAGCTAGATACCACTCCCAAGACACGTCTGAAAGAATACTTCACGCAACAGTCATGCAGTATCACAATAGCCAGTTCCAGGAGAGTCTATATAAAAAAATGGAGTGATAACGTTCAGTCCGAGGATAAGCGATGCAGGTAATGTGTGCAATCGCAGTTAATAAGGGCACTATAATAGCAAAACTATATGACACTACTTCTCCAAAATTAACAAATAATGACAAAATTCTGTGGAAGTAACACATATGGCTGACTAACCCGCTAACTCTCGAGGGCTGATGCAAGTAAATGAATGCAGAATGCCTAAGCAAGAATGACGAGTGAGAGGGGGCAACCTATAATTCCTGGCACTGATAATATGGATCAGTCAGCTTCAGAACGTCAAAATGGAACCACTGCACAGGGCCATCAGCGACAGACTTGCACTCTGCCTTGTTGTTCTTTACTGCTACAGGGTCCCACAAATAACGGACTAAGCTTAGGCTGAGTAGTACCACGAGCACGAATTTTCTTAAATACCAAAGAACCCAACCCGATAGTCTTTGCACGAGCTATCTTAAGTTGGTACTCAATTATTTTATCACGAGACCTGGTCAGGAGCGCCTTTGCTTGCTGAAACGCTCGCTGCTGCCGAGAATCCAAATAGTTAGCATAGTTGTCCACATAGAGGAGTTCGTATGACAACCGCTTGTCTTGCCCCGTGAGAAGAAAGTGCGGACTATCGTCCAGGGAAGAGTGATAGGTAGTGTTGGTGGCCGACTGGACGGTGGGGAGAAGAGCGTCCCAATCGTCCCTGCTGTCGCCCACCAAAATGGTGAGAATCGATCTACTTAAACGTTCCGTGATGCCATTAACGTTCAATTGCGTCACATTTAGCTGCTGTGTGAGACTGGCACCTGATTTACAAACTCGGTACCGTTATCCGAGCTTAAATATTGTGGACAGCCGTGGTGGCAGCAAATTACGTCATGAAATGCCTTCCTGACGTTCACAGCAGCCTTTGATGGAACCGCCACCAACTCGTAGCAGCAAGAAAAATTGTCCACGAACACGAGGATGTGTTTGATGTCAGACCATGATGTGGTAAAGCCAGACAAAATATCACATGACACTTTCTGCCAAGAAAAATGGGATGTCGAACTTGAGTGCAGGCGCGGGATCGCTTGTGTGACCCTTGTACACGGGCCGCGTCTTGCGAGACCTGACGGTTCTCCCTGCCCTTTTACTAACCGCGAAAAATAAAATCGGTTATGGGTCAACTGCACTGCCTTATGAATGCCACAATGCGCTGCCTCACTGTATTCATGATCATACCTCAAGGCTTGAATGATCTGGCCGTAAATCTTGTCGGCACACTAGACAGCATATACTTCGTCTTTATTCAACAGTTTCAAAGCCTCCAGGCAAGTACAGTGGTAACGTGTCGGCCTCTTATCCAAGGGGTCGGCGGTTCGCGCCCCGCCCAGGCGCGAGAAGTTGCAACTGTCGCCTGGAGGTTACTGCTGTGGCTGGGCACCACGGCGAGTAAAGACTAAGCTCAGCTGAGTCAGCACCAGCTGACACACGTTAGCGAGTCGGCATTAGTCAACACAGGCCGGGTTTCCCTCATGGGCATAGCCCGGGCGAGGCCCAGCTTTGCATATCGCATACTATCCTTATCCTTAACAGTTCCAAGCTGACGAAGGCAAGCTAAATGAAGGGGGGGGGGGGGATTAGCAGCGTCGCCCCGCCTCAAAGGTTGCGACTTTTCGATTGGCGCACGTGACAACGTGTCGGCGGCGACGTTTGCGCGGCCCTGAATATACACGAAAGACACATCGAAATCGCCCAGGATATCCTGGTAACGTGACTGAATAATTCGATGCGTCTGTATGGAGAATGAAGGGGTAGTCAAACCTCGGAAATGCAAGAACGGGAGCGTGCGATAAACAATACTGTAACTTTGAAAATACGCTGACCTGCTCCTCGCCCCACTGCCAGGGGACATCTTTCTTGAAATGTGTCACCGGTGCAGCGATCCTCCCATAATCCTTAGTGAACGGTCTGTAAAAACCAGCTAACTCCAGGAACGACTTTACCTGTGTTACATCACAGGAAATGGGGAACATACTGACAGCTTTTACTTTGTCCTCGTTAGGGGCAATAAACACACACACACACACACACACACACACACACACACACACACACACACACACACACACACACACACACACACACACACACACACACACACACACACACACACGCTCGCACGCACGCACGCACGCACGCACGCACGCACGCACAGGCATTTATATATGGTACTTCAAACTGTGTTTCCCATCGAGGTTTCTGGACTCACCTCAGTAGCGCCTGGTACTTCACGCTGTATACCAGGCGACTGTTTCACATGTTGGCTTTCGTGAACTCAGCTCAGTAATGCCTGATTATAATAATTGTGAATTTTCTTTTTTTTAATCCAGGATATAAATATAATAATAAATTATAAGTAAACCTTTTTGATTATCTTTTTTAATAGCATGTATATTTTTTAATAGTGTAGTATTGTAAAAGTATTCTACTTCTCAGAAGCAAGTACATTATAAGTGGAAATTTTCGTTGCATTTGCCAGTAATGTCAACCAGGGTAGACAGTGCATAGGGTTGGGGCTTAGATTTAACTGTGACAAGGCGTGAGCGGTCAATCCGACTGGGAAGGAAACTTTGCTTACTTGTTATTGGAGGCATTGTTGAGAAGGATATTACTGGAGTAAGGAGCTATTGAGGGAATCACAAATAAGTCTCATTTGGCTGGGATAATTGTAGAGGGCAATGATGGGTGAAGGAGGTGTGAAGTATGATAGTACTGTGGAGATCTGGGCAATAAGACAGAAGAATTGAAATAAGGAAGGAGGAGGTAGAAAATCAAGATTGTGCAGGAGGTGGGTTGGAGGATATTGGGAGTGAGGAAGGGGTATCTTTAGAAGGTTGAGCTATAACCTGGGTGGATGATTTGGGATGGGTCAAGTTGACAGCTCTATGGACAAAGAGGGTGTAGTAGCAGTGGTCAGAGCTGTGATCAAATGCCTCTCATAAGGATACAAAATCTTCATTACTGGCCATGGTAAGCCTGAAATACATAGGGAAGATAAAAGGTCCACCCCTTAGGGTCCCCACGAGGGTTAAGGGCTAGACAATTAACCACGGGAATACCGTGCCCATAGCTCCCTGAGGCCATTCGTGACTGAAAGATTTTTATCCTTTCACCACAGCTATTCCACCTTAGGAACTGGATGGGGGACGGGGTTGTGGAAGATAATGTAATGGTTAATGGTTAATGGTTAAAAGCAAAATAAATGTGCTAGACATCTTAGGTCATATAGCACTATAGTTAATGTTAGTGAAGGATGGTTGGGTTAGTGATTAGTTGTTAAAGCTGGGTTAAGGAATTGGTGAGTGTATGGGTTAGGGTCGGATGAGGTAATGTAAAGGGGTTAGATCAAGTGAAGGATATATATGCGTTTGAGGAAGGAAAACAGGTTGTCAAAGCAGAAAGTGTGAGATTCTGTAAGGATGTCTGATAAGTTGGGGTGTCTATGTAGGGAGGACGTGGGCATGACAATAGAATATGTGGGACTGAAAGAGGAACATTCGGAAATCGCGAATGTTCCAATGAAGGATAGTTATACTTTCGTCGATTTACTGGCAAAGATTGCAGTGCGTGTTGGAGAATTTGAAGGGGAAGGTGCTAAAGGGTTGGATAAAGAATGAGGTTGGGGAGGTGGTGTTGTATCAGGAGGGGTGTCGGGAGGTAGAGGGTCTGGGGAAGAGGGTACTTGTGACATGAGGGTTTCACGTGTGTATCCAGGAGGGAGTGGAAGGGATAGAGGAGATAGTGGGAGGGTTAATATAGGTGGGGCTGGAGTCAGGGGGAATGGGTTTTGTTGGGATGGGGTAGGAGGACTGGGTGTAGGGAGAATATGAGTAGGAGAAAGGATGGATATCGGCAGTCACTTTGAGTGTGGAGGGAGTGGGAGTTGTAGAATTTGAAGGTGGATGAGTATTAGTTTGGGACTCGATTATGTAGTTCTGGATATCTTCAAGAGTTTCTGTAGTGGAGTTGGTTGGGGAGTTTTGTGAGATAAAGGTTTTCTTGTGAGGGGGGGGGGGGGGGAAGAGAAGTCTGGTGTCTGAAAAATAGGGGCAAAGGAAGGTGGAGGTGATTGTGAGGTAGGGGAAGAGGGGGTGGAACGTTTATTCTGTCTGCTACGGGTAGTGCGGGGAGGGAGAGGGGAAGGAGTTGGGGCTGTAATAGAGATTGGGGTGTCTGGATTTAGGATGGCAAAAGAATTTGATTGGGTAGAGATTGGAGTGTCTGGGTTTAGGATGGCAAAAGAATTTGACTGGGGATGGTAGGAGGTAGAAGAAGGGAAGTTAGATGGAGGGGGGTTGGGTTTAGGAGAGAGTGTAGGAGCTTGGGAGGTAGGGGGATTGGCAGAGTGAGCGACATTATTGGAGTAGGGGGTAAGAGAAAAGCCTCGTCGACGTGCTTCCTGTCTGGCTTCACGTAGAGTGAGTCCAAGTCTGAATCTGAGAGTTGCTACCTCAGATTCAAATTTGTAAGTGGGGCAGCCTTTATAAAATACATTATGGGGGCCGCCACAGTTTGCACATGTGCGTGATTGTGCAGAGCAGTTTGATCGAGTATGGCCAGGTTGGGCACATAGCGGGCATCTGGCTGTGGAATGACAGTGTTTGGTTGGGTGTCCTAAACGCCAACAATTTTGGCACTGACGAGGAGGAGGTTGGTATGGTCGGACAGGTAGGGATTCCCCACCTATGTAAACATTAAAGGGAAGGTCATGTCTACGGAAAGTAATTTTGGCAATGTTGATGGATTTCTTACGATTTCCTCTGGGAGGAATGGAGTAGCATTGTACATATGTTGCATCATAGTCTGTGAGACAAGCGAGTAAGTCCTCTCCACAATCTGACCATTCTTTGTCATGGATTGGGCAATCTGTTGGGGAGATAGAGACAGTTCCAGTGCACGTATTGAGGGTTGGATGAGGTTCTGTAGGGATGGGATTACCACATAGATCAGTTAGTTTTGTTAATGCTATAGCTTGGTTTTCAGTTGTTACTGTGACGAGACGGGAGTGGTCGGGTCGGCTGCGGAAAGAGACTTTGCCTACTTGTTTTTGGAGGCATTGTTGGAAGAGGAGGGTGTTTTGAGAGTAGGGAGCTGTGGGAGGGATCACGAAAAATCGGTCCCATTTGGCTGGGCTAAATAGAGTATTTAGGATTCTTGTAGAGGTGGGGGTAGTAGAAGTGCGGGGACGTGTGGAGGAGGGAGTAGTGTTGAGGGGAGTAGTGTTGAGGGGAGTAGTGTTATGGGGAGGTGGGCAATAAGGTTGTAAGGTAGTAATAAGGGGAGATGGGGTGGTTGATGAAGAAGGTTGTAGGAGTAAAGGTGTTGAAGTTGAGCATGTTGGGAGAGTAGAAATGTCTCCTGGGGGTTGGTTGTTGATTAGGGTTGATACTGTACTAGTATGCATTGATGATGGGCGAGTTGTTGCAGTGTTCGGAGCCGTGGTCAAAGGAGAGCTGGGATTGGGGCTATTTGATGAAGGGGCAAGCCTTATTGCCCCTAAGAGTGGGGTTACGTCATCATTATTGACCATGATAAGCCTGGAGTATGTTTGGGAAAAAAAATAGTCCACCCCTCAGAGTCATCTTGAGGGGTAAGGGCCAGGTATGGCAGGGGAATACCGTACCCATGGTTCCCTCAGGCCGTTCAGGACTGACATAAAGTCAGCCTTTCATCCTTTCAGCACGGCTCTCACACCTTAGGAGGTGGATAGTAGAAGGGATTGGTGAAGAAACTGAAATGAAAAGTATGAGTGGGAAAAAAGACTATGCAAAATTAGTTGAGTCGATGGCTGAGTCCCAAGGTTGAGGAGTTCCCCATCATTGGGTCTCAGTCTTCGTCTCCTAATGGTTAAAAGCAAAATAAATGTGCTAGACATCTAAGGTCATGTAGCACTATAGTAAATGGTAGTGAAGGGTGGTTGAGTTAGTGATTAGTTGTCAAAGTTGGGTAATGGGTTAAGGTTGGGTAAGGTAATGTATAGGGGTTAGATCAAGTGAAGGATGTATATGCATTTGAGGAATGGAAATAGGTTGTCAAAGCAGAAAGTGTGAGAAGTTGTGGGAGGGATCACGAAAAATCGGTCCCATTTGGCTGGGCTAAATAGATTATTTAAGAATTTTGTAGAGATGGGGGTAGTAGAAGGACGGGGGCATGTGGAAGAGGGAGTAGTGTTGAGGGAAGTAGTGTTATGGGGAGGTGGACAATAAGGTTGTAAGGTAGTATAAGGGAGGATGGGGTAGTTGATGAAGAAGGTTGTGGGGGTATAGTTGTTGAAGTTGAGCATGTTGGGAGAAATGTCTCCTGGGGTGTTGATTAGGGTGGATACTGTACTAGTCGGCATTGAGGAGGGGGTATTAGTTGTAGTGTTCAGAGCCGTGGTCAAAGGAGAGCCTGGGGTCAGGGAATCGGGCGAGTTTGAATTGGTGGAGCTAATTGATGAAGAGGCAATTGCCTCTAATAATGGTATGGTTAATGGTTAATGGTTATTCATTGTTGGCCATGATAAGCCTGGAGTATGTTGGGGAGAGAAACGGTCCACCCCTCAGGGTCGCTTGAGGGGTAAGGGCTAGACAACTAAAGCAGGGGAATACCGTGCCCATGGCTCCCTCAGGCCGTTCAGGACTGGCAC
>NC_061847.1:3782238-3794738 GCF_019202785.1 Penaeus chinensis | reverse complement strand
CCTTCCCCCCAGCACCAACAACGATACATTATATATATATATATATATATATATATATATATATATATATATATATATATATATATGTACACATACACATACACATACACATACACATACACGTACATGTACACGTACACGCACACGTACACATACATGCATACATACATGCATACATACATACATACATATATACATACATACATACATACATACATACATACATACATACATACATACATACATACATACATACATACATACATATAGTATATATAGTATAAATATATATAATATATATAATATATATTATATATATTATATATATATTACATATATCATATATATATATATATATACATATATATATATATATATATATATATATATATATATATATATATATTATATATATATTTATATATATTATATATAAATATAATATATATATGGTTATTATATACTAATATTAAAGATATTATATATATATATATATATATATATATTCTATACATATTATATATTATATACATATATATTATATGGATATTATATACTAATAATAAAGATATTTTATATATATACACACACAATCACTAAAACTCACACTCTCACTCCTGAGAGTCTCTTATCAAATAGTTTTTTCTTCGTTCACTCATTAAAACACACACACACACACACACACACACACACACACACACACACACACACACACACACACACACACACACACCACACACACACACACACACACCACACACACCACACACACACACACACACACACACACACACACACACACACACACACACACACACACACACACACACACACACACACACACACACACACACACACACACACACAGAGAAAATGTTAGAAAAAGACAAATTGAACAGTGATATCCCTGACAAAGTAAACAAGTTTAAATCTACATAAAAAAACACCCATCCCCCCAAAAAAGAAAAGACAACAAACCTTTGTTTTGGTTGGACACATATGAATATGTTCTACTTGAGTGATAAGTTGGATATCTTGTGATCGTACTGCCCACACAAGCTCATCCACATGGCGCATCGTCTCTGTCACAGCCAGCATATTCCCGTTCTGCACACCAATACTTGCCTGCAAATGCAGTATATAACCACTTGTTTTGAATATGTCTTAGATTTCTATAAGAAAACAGTATTGCACAAAGGATAAGTACAACAACAATAACATCCTAATAATTGACAATACAAAATTTCCACTCATGTTAAATATCTTTCATTTTCCAGCAAAATTATCCGAGTACAATAAAAAAGGCAGCAATGATTATTCATGATTGCTAAACATCCTCAGTAACTTTGACAACTGGATTGTACAACTGAGTTTTAAAGACTCTAATGTTTAAACTTTTTTCAAATAACTACAATACTCCTATAAATACAGCTGACATCTATACCTGCTGTGAAGACACTGGCAGCACAAA
Source organism: Penaeus chinensis (assembly GCF_019202785.1). Classification (NCBI taxonomy): domain Eukaryota; kingdom Metazoa; phylum Arthropoda; class Malacostraca; order Decapoda; family Penaeidae; genus Penaeus; species Penaeus chinensis. The sequence goes on along the minus strand of NC_061847.1, from coordinate 3,793,267 downwards.
CACTCTCTCCAACTTGATGAGTTTCTTTAATGCCTGTCCAAGCTTGGGGCCCACAGCAAAATTGAAGAGACACAATCGCCGCAAGTTGCTTAGACGACTTAAGGCTTCAAAGATGGCAATGTCATTCAGGGATCCTCCATCCTCTAGCCACAAAGCTTCCAAATCTATTTTCAGAGTGTAGATAAGTTATCAGTTCAAGTGCATATGTCTAAATCAAATATATATATATTTTCCTGATCTACCTTCACTGACATAGATGAAACATAACATAGAATACTGCCTGTATTGAATGTCATATTCATGCCACAACACACAAAGCTACATTTACTGTAAACATCTGCATAAAAGAATCAGATGATAAGTCTACAAATAATTTCCTAATCGATCCAGCATGTCTTAACACACTGGGGCACACTGAATGAAAAAAAATCCCAAAAAGCAATTTTCTATCTGACTTAAATATGATATAGATACACATACTTTCTGATACATGACTCTAAAACTCTCTTATGTAAATTAAAGAGTTGGCCCATACTACAGCAAACACATTTCAGAAAACCCTCATCCACATACATATAAAAGTTATACCAAATCACTGACTGCTTACAGAACTAAATTTAGACTTACTAGTCATGCTTCCTATGTTATTCCATGTCAGGTTGCTGAAATTGCCAACAGGCCCTACTTGGAGATGGGTCAAATTGGTTCCAAGGTATGGCCAGTTGGAGCCAGAAAATCCTCTCATAACCTTGTGAAAGAGTGAAAGTTCATTATTACTTCACATTACTTATACACTAACATGATTACTTTCCTGACCATCCATATTTCCAAAATGATGAAACATTCAAAACTTGGTGTTTTACCCCTTGTATTAATGTTTACCTAGGCAGAATAAATGGCTGGCCTCCTAAATGCTAAATAAGAGGATTATATTATATAAATAAAAATTGTGTGATTGGTATCTTTGGTGCTTGTGTGAAAGAAAGTGTTAGGATACAAAGCAAAGGATACAATTAGGAAGAGGATGAGTAGCCACAGGAGCTCACTAAGAAACAGTGTGGACAGTTTATTATGGCAAATGCTGAAAAAGTGTGAATACTTGGTAGCTATTCTATTCTTCACATAATTCTGAAAACAGAGTATTGAAAAAATAATTACATATATTGCATTGTGAAATTTTTCATTCTCATTCATATCTTTTTTTCAAGAAAATGTATGTAATTTCACAAACAGAGGGTAAGGTTACTATAATTATGAATATGAATGAATAATTAAATAAGGACATTAATTCATACAAGGGAAAAACTTCATAATGATAAAATAATATTACAGAATGAATAATATACAGTGTGGTGTTATTTCAAAATTAAAAGACAGGCACAGAAAAACAGGTAAACCACAGCCTGCAAGACCTTAAACCTTTAAAATACTTACCAAAACCTTTAATTTTTGAAGTTTGATGAAGTTGAAATTTGAAGTGAGCAAAAAATTTTGTGTAGAACCCAGTCTGAGCTCCTCTAGATGCGGTACTTCCATAAGATAAGCTGGGTCAAATCTGGACATACAAAAAGGAAATGAACTGTCAGAACAAAAGGAAAATTAAGAAATTTCTATTTTTGTACATAAAGGTGAGTATACAAGTTTTTGACCCTGATAACCTGTGTGTACAGTGCAAACAACACTCTTTTTTTAAGTCTTACTTTGAAATTCCGGATGGCTCTCTTAATTCTGTGGCTGTAACAGAAGTGAGGTGTTTACAGCGTGTTAGCAAAAGCTGCAATACTTCCGCCCTGCAGGTGGGAAGAATGACTCCCCTTAGGCAATGTATGCTGCCCATTGCTCCACAGATGTCATCCCATATATCTTTTTCTATTCTTTTGCAGCCTGTCAGATAATCAAATAATTAGTAATTTTGGATTTATACATGTCAAAAATGCATAGCCTAACAAGACAAAAACATGCAGCTTCTGTTTGACTGAAATCTATCAATAACATTTTTTTTTTTCTTTTGGATTAATCACAAGTGAAAAATATAAATCTGGGGCACAGACATTTCAGGCTCTTTAATTTCTAACTAGGCTACCTGGAGTGGACTGATTTTCATTGTAGCTATGTTCTCATGTGCCTCTTTTTCCATCCATGCTATCTATAGATACCAGGCAGTTAATCAAATACAATCACTTTTACAGCTTAAAAAGGAAAGGTCCATCCAGATGGAGAAAAGTTAGGAATAGGTGAAGGCATATCATTATCCCCATGAAACGTTATAAAAAAAATTCTTAATACTTGGTTGGAATTACAATACAAGCTATATCATAATACTATACAGTGCACCAGATTTACAAGGTACTTACTCTAACAAAAAACTAAATCTTTTTCAAAACTTGTCAAAGCTGCGTCATACATCAAGAAAATCCTACATCACACCTACCATGGTTTGTGAGACAAGTGATGGAGAGAAATATAGTATATTATAAGTTCTTGGCTATTAGTTAGTAATTTAACAGAAAGTTTAAATTATTTATTACTTACCTCCTTCAGGTCTGGGTTGTATATCTTTGATTTTACTTGTATTTGTATCATAGTCTTCCGTACATTCATTTTCATGACTAGGTCTTCTGTCACTACTTGTATCTAATGAAGAAGCACTTGCTCTCTTTGCAAATCCATCAGAATTTACTTCTATTCTATCCTTTTTACAGGTTTCCTTATCCTCTCTGGAATCCTCTTCTGTGATCTCCATAGCCTCCTCAGATGTAGCTGTGGTATCACTGGTTTCACAGGTTGCATCTGATTTCTTTTGTAATTTTTGTTTCTTGACTTCTGGCTGCACTTCTCCAACACTTTCTCTCTTTTCTACCTTTGTATCGACTGGGTTTTCCATTTTTTTAACTGAGCTATCATCATCCAAAGTCTGTCCCTTGACCTGATCTTTTATCAATTTATCTTTCTGGGGTGATATTCTAAAGCCTTCTTCCCCACTAGATGACCTCTTTAGACCAGGTATGTGTTTTGCTTCTGACTGTCTAGAAACAGGAGATCCATTTCTGCAACTACTTATTTCAGGGATGTAAGATGAGCGGGCAGAAGAAGGCTCCGGTGAGGTTACATCATTTGAGGGACTCTTTGATGCTTCTGAACGATGTAATGTGTGCTGGAATCAGATTTTAAAAAGGTGTAAATATTTGGTTACTCAATCACAAGGAAAAATACATACAGCTTATAAACCAGACCATAAGAAATCTTATACAATGGAGGATAATTGAAAACCCAACTAAGTCCTCCACACTTTCTTTGGTATTCACCTCTAATCTCTCTGGAACAGTATGTCTGAAGATCATTTTTCTCAAGTCTATGTTGCGTACATTTCGCCTTTCCATGAATCGTGCAAGCTGAGACCAGTCCCTTACACAAACATTTCGTAGGCGAACTGTTCCCCACTGAAAATGAGAAAACAGGCATTCTAAATAACTTCAGGATTTTCATTTTTTCATAAAAGGATTCCTATTAGTACAGTTACTAACACATTGCTACAATATTCAACAACCAGTTATCATGGTTTCCTTTCAAAACCAACATAATGTTATTTTTACAACAGCATGCATGCATGGACACACACACACACACACACACACACACACACACACACACACACACACACACACACACACACACACACACACACACACACACACACACACACACACACACACACAAACACACATAAACACACACACACACACACACACACACACACACACAACACACACACACACACACACACACACACACACACACACACACACACACACACACACACACACACACACACACACACACACACACACACACACACACACACACACACACACACAACACAACACAACACAACACAACACAACACAACACAACACAACACACACACACACACAAAACACACACACAAAAAACACACACACACACACAACAAACACACACACACACACACACACACACACACACACACACACACACACACACACACACACACACACACACACACACACACACACACACACACACACACACACACAAAAATGTAAAAAATCATACTCTATGCACTTCTAGATTTAGGACATTAATGTTTGAAGGATGGACTGCAAGTTTTTCCAGTTATGTGCACACACTAGATGAAATACAAAAAAGATCCAAAAGAAGTGTTTAAATTAACCCTGTCATAAAAATCCAAATAAGAATCATTGAACTGAGAAAATGTTCAGTTCTGTAGATGCACAAAACTCCAAAGTTTGTCATCCTTAAAGATTTAATAACAATTCTCTTAACAAACACAAACCTAGATCACATGCTGTGCACTACTATGTACCAAACACTGTCAACAGTTCTCTTACCAAGGATGAGCTGTAGGCCAAGTCTCTCCACATGACACAAACGCACGAGGCAACCAGAAGATCCTTTACTGACAAGTACTTGAATACACGTAAGAGAAGTCGGTAGCTCTGGCTCAGATCTCGCAAAAATTCTTGCTTCTTCAGACTTTCCATTGCCTGAATGTGAGGAATGTATGAATAAAGGGAAACCAAAGAATATACGAACACCTGTCAACCATGTGGCTTAATGTAAAAAGTAATTTTTTCTGGATATTAATGCCACAAGGTGTCTGTCTGATTATTCAGTCTATCTCCCCCTTTTTGTCCACACTTTAACTACATCTTTATTAATATTTTCCATTTCTAATTAGTTATGATATGAGTTACAGGAGAAGTTGCATAGTCTGAATCATTCTAAAATCTAAGGATTAAGCAAAATAAATATTGATTAATTATTTCCTTGCTCCATCACCCCATTGTGAACTTCTGGAAAGTGCTTGAAATAAACTTTTTGATAACAAAGACCAAAAGGCCTGTCGCTTAAGTCAAAGAAAAATAAGCAAAACTGGAGCTCCAACACCAATCAAGAGGCAACAATTAAGTTCTCAATAAGATTTAAGTCTTAGCTCCTTACCCTGACAGCAGAATTTCCATACTCCTCTGTTGCCCTCATGCCTGCCTGCTGAAGCGTGTGAGGCCCTGAGTACCTAGGCTGACAATGGGATGGTAGCATAACTGGCATTGGCTGCCCACCAATCATATTCTGGGGTAGAATGATGCCTCTTGGCATCCCTATTTGCAGTGGAGGCACCGGAACTGGTTGCATCTCATTGCTATTTGCCCGGACAAGAAGGAAGCGTGTTGGCACTGAGCCTGGTGACTGTATCTGCACCACCTGGCCATTGGGGAGGTTGGGTGGCAGTCCTCCAATCATCCCACTGGCACTGACTGTTAGAGCTCCTTGCAGTGCTGGTGGTTAAAGGGAAGTTGCATTGATTTCTCAGCCACTATCAGTAGATATACTTACAGTGAAAAAAAATATTCAATGATATATATACAAATTCTTTTTCTCTTTTTTCTTGCTATCCTGGACCTGACACCATATTACATTAACCACATGCCACTGGGGAAAATGAATAAAAAATGGGGAAAATGCTGTGCTCATTTCTTATAGTTTTGTGAAATGTCTCTGCACATAGATGGCTCTGTTAGTACTTAGCCACAAAGAAGTCAATTATTAGACTTTGTGACCTTACCGAATTTCACCATTACTTGAACTGGTGGGAAAAACATATTTTTTACTAATGCTTTAAAAGTTGATGGTGTTATTTTTATCATAAAAATTATAATTACTATAATGTTATAAAAATTGGTAACAGCAAAATAATATAACGTAAAATATTTCCATAAATCAAGGAAACGCGTAAACAGGCAAGGCAGGCAATACTTGTAATTGGCTCATTGGTGACATAGTACATGTATAGCCATCTACATGTATAAACGATTAATAAAGTAAACTCACAGCAGGAATGGCATGCATAAAGATGACATGTCCGTCAGCACTGGATTGAATATATTCTAGTGCAATAGTTGGTATTCTCATACCAAGATTATCCCTTGCATTTATTACTGTTATTCTGTTTTAGTATTGCTGTTTATGAATATAAGTTGTGTGACATTTCACCATTGAACCCATTCACCCAAAAATAACGCAAGAGTCCCTTCCTAAATGGCCATTGAGTCTAATCACCCTCCAAGAGCTTTCTACACTTGTGATGAGTCATTCCCTTCATCCCAGCCTTAAGCCAACATTCTCATGGTGGCTTGTTTCCATTATTCCAGCCCTCAGCCAATTTTTTTCATCTAATGACAGTCACATCAACCAGATCCAAGGGGATTATACTTAAGTATAATAAAAGATTGATCAGAGATTATACTTTCTATAGTCCATAAAAGAAATGCTATGGAATCCTAACCACTACTTACTTTTACAAATAATACACAAAATAAAATTGAAAATACTGAAGTAGTGGACAAAAGTATTGTGCTACCGACTTGTGCAGTACAGCATATCAAAATGTTTGACAACTTCAGTTCTGGCTTCCTCAGGTATCTGGATAGTGTTTTTTTTTATAGATTTAAGAAACTTCTTTCTATGTAGTTGCATGCACCCTACTTTTAAACAGGTAGCTGTCTAACAACCACTATATAATAAGTTTCCTCAGTCTGGTGACCACATCCCTTAACCCTTAACCTATTGATGCCTGGAGTACATATAAATATATACTGTCTATTGTCCAATCTGGCATTACATTAGAATTTCAGTTCTATGGCATCTAGAGGTCATATAAGACACTGACACTGTGGCACTGACTCAATACTTTATCTGTTACTATATTAACTAAATCTCTTTTTCTTGTCTTTAATATAATTTCCCACCTTGACTGTCCGTGGTGAAGACAGGAGGCTGTGTTGATCCTGTTGAATACATAGCAGCTGATGTTGTTTGTCTGTAATTTCAGGAGAAAAGCACATGTTTCAAAATTAATCTACATCTTTTTCTAAACCTAGTTAAATTAATTAATCTACATTTTTCTAAATCTAATTGGATACACCAATTAATTAGCCACAAATCAACTGAGGTTGAAAGTTTGAGAAGTCCTAACACTTCCTTTATTAATAATATATTATTATTAATATCAATAATCCATGAGTCTACTGCTTGCACAGAGATCTCATGCTTGTTTTCAAAACAGAAGAGTAGCAAATAAACCCAGGCTTGGAGGAAGTGTAGGATACTGCAGATATCCCATTCATATCAGCTGTTTATCAAGCAGTGTTTATATGTGTAAAGTCAACTATACTTACATCTATATAACCATCCTGAAACAAATGCAAAATTACAGGAAATTATAAGTAACAAGGTAAGCAATACCTGATACTTTGTCCATCAAAAGCCTTCCTAACATATGGGCCAGTTTTTATTGGTTTATAATAATTGGTATATCTTGAATTATTATAGAATTAATATTATCTCCTCCAAGGGTATGTGATGAGTACACCACTTCCTCACCCTGTTATCATTGTACCACTTCTCATCACCATTAATTGTACTGACCTCCACACTAGGAGTCATATGAAACACCATACAACTCTTCTTTTACAAACATCAATAAGCAGAGGGGTGCATATACCATTACATCTTGTGTGTGTTTTCAATTCTGTCATATATCAATCTGCTATATGATAAATGCCTCTTTCTCATGAGCTCTACACACACACACACACACACACACACATGGATTGGTCTATACCATTCTGTAGCCTCTTTCCTGTTTAATGTGGCTGATCTTGCTGATAAAACTTGTTGTGTCCTATGTCTAGTGACCTTGTTATGGTTCCTGTTTTGAAGTCTACCAAACACTCTCATGCAGTCCAGTCTCTCTATAGGCAATACAATCAGTATGTATCCTTTTTGTTACATTGTCTTGTATGATTAGGTCTTTGGTCTTGTTTCTTCTCTGAGACCTATATGTATGTCCTTATACCCTTAGAAAACTGTTTGTATATTCTCCACATTATATATATTGGTCTTTAGTCTTGTATGGGTTTCCTCCTTTTCTAATGAACTTCATATGTTCACTCTCTTTATGCACTGAGCTTGTTCCTAGCCACTCTCAAACTGCTGCCCTTGAGGTCTGTGACTACCTTACCTGTCTCTTATTCTAAAGTCTTTTGGGAAGTTTTGTGCCTTAGTCACTCCAAGTAAGACTTGAAAATACAGTTTCGTGCACCAATGTCCTGCCATAGTTAAATGTTTGATGTATTCTCCATGGGCATATTCTCTTCTATGATACTCCATACCTTTTTAGGCTTATACTTTCAGGTTGTTTTTTTAAGAGACCCTTGTACCATGGAGACACGTAACTAGTGCAGTTTTTCTATCTCAATCTAAGCCATCCTCTCATTTCTGCTGATGAAGGGAAACATTTACATACCTTCCTATTATCAATATCATTAGTGTTTATCTTATTCTTCCAATTCTGATTGTTAGGACTCTTCTCTTTTGTTCCTTTTACTGTGTGGAGAGCACAATCACACACCACTCTAGGATCTTCTGTGACCACATATGATGCAGTGTGTAGCACACTCTTCCTCCACTTTCCATTATCATGCTGTGCAAAGCATACATCCCCACTTACTCATTGACATTTCAGAAAATCTTTTATGGATTGTTAGTGAGACTGATGGTCTATCCTTCATGCATTTCTATGTGTTTAATTTTGACAATGTCTCCTTGCTTTCTATACCTGCTGAGGCTTGTGATTACTGAACCATGGCATTGTCATTGGCATAAATGTTCGGAGTAGTGTGCAGTGATGAACTTAAATCCTTACCTGAGTTTACAGAAAAATTTCCAACCATAATTAGGTCACATCCACCAAATACATCAATATACTAACCCGAGAGCATCAGAATGTTGACTGCGACTCACTCCTGCTAGGTGGGGGGGCAGCATGGACTGATGATGATCCTTCATGCTTACTCTTATATAATTGTGTGCAATGATCTCTTGGTCTGGCTTGTTGCCATCCTCTTCCTCAGACTCCCAAGAAGGAGGGTCATACGCTAGTGGTTCATATGGCTTGGGAGGTGTCCACTGGTTGGCACCTACATTCTCCTTGTTCTCTCTATAGCAATTCTATGGAAGAGGAATAGATGGAAAGGAGGATAAGTTTATTATCTTTACTGGATTGTATTTCCCTGCTGGTGCCAACAATATGGGAATTAATAATTAGTAGCAATAATAACAGTTATCATCATCATCACTACCACCACCATTATAATAATAATAATACAAAAATTAAAATAATAACAATAATATCATTATATTTGTTATTATCATTATCATTATCATTATTATGATTTTATTATCATCATCATTATCATTATCATTATTATTATTGCTATTAATAATATCATCATTACCATTACTAATATCATTATCATTATCATTAATATTATCATCATTATTGTTATTATTACTACTATATATTACTACTTTGGTTTGTAACAGAAGTGAGTTAGTAAATTCTTAAATACAGAAAAATATTCAGTTTCACTAAAATAACCAAATCATCATCAAATATATACGCAGATGCAATAAAGTGCATTTGCATGATCAAAGGTTCTGTAAAACTTCCAAACACAAAATCAAATTTTCCCTGCTTATTATACATTTTTCAACAGATAGAAGTCTTATGAACTCACTGGACAAAGGAACTTGGCACCTCCTGTCTGTATAATTGTCGCAGTGGCTGGTGGCATGTAAGTACACTCTGGGTGGAAAAGACAGAGGCACTTAATGCACTGCAGACTAGGCACTGTGCCACCACCAAGAGGACAAAAATTGGTACAGTGAAAGGTTCTCATGCAGATATCCCCGGACAACCTGTCAGATAAAAAAAGAAGTACAAATTAAAATGATAATGTTTATTAGCTCATCCTTTTTCACTAATGACCAAAAAAGAAAGATATACAGCAAAATAACAAAAGACCTGAAATGTACTTGAAATACATTAACAAAACTTGGATGACTACTTGCATGGGAGTGAGTATCTTCGTTGAGGCTCCAAGTGATTCACACACTTTGGTGCTGTATACAATATGGTTCTGGCGGGATTTACATGGCGCAGCACTTTTAGCTGGTGTCACTTCTGGCTGTGATGTTGTAACAGCAGCAGTACCTATAAGGAAAAACATCAGTATAATAATAGCCTTAAAATTGAAAGTATATGTTAATCCAGAGGTACCAAACCCAAATAAAGGTTGCCGGAATAACAGAATCCACAGCTGGATATGCAAGTATAAGTTTGTTTTTGTAACAATAATTTTCTTCCACATTTCAAATTTTGTTAAAATTCCTTGGGATAATAATATAAACCTATATATATATATATATATATATATATATATATATATATATATATATATATATATATATATATATATATACATATATATATATATATATATATATATATATATAAAATATCATAAGCTCATATACATTTGCATGTATAATTAACATGAAAATGGTTGGATTTATTACTGCATGATCATACATTTAGAATTACTAGACCAGGTTAAGACTGTATCTAGGGTCGCAAATAAAAAAGGTTGGGAAACACTGTCTTCATCTAATGGTTGCAGCTAGCATGAGATATATGTCAGGTCTATTGTAATTTTGGAGTAAATTGTGTTTAAACACAGATTACTCCACTTTCAGTAGGATTTTTTTCTTTCTTATTACTATTAGTATTCTAATAATCATAACATCAGGACTAAGACTGTCAGTATCTGTGCGTGTGCAAGTCCGTGCGTGCCAGTCCATGTGTGTGCAAGTATGTGTGTGAAAGTCCATATGTGTGTAAGTCCATGTGTATGAAAGTCTGTGTGTGCAAGTCTGTGTGTGTGCAAGTCTGTGTGCGTGAAAGTCCGTGTGTGAAAGTCCATGTGTGTGCAAGTCCATGTGTGTGCAAGTCTGTGTGTGTGCAAGCCCATGTGTGTGCAAGTCCATGTGTGTGCAAGTCCATGTGTGTGCAAGTCTATGTGTGTGTAAGTCCGTGTCTGCAATTCTGTATGTACAAGGGGGTGCCACA
>NC_061847.1:3772238-3774738 GCF_019202785.1 Penaeus chinensis | reverse complement strand
CGATGACGACGATGACGACGATGACGATGACAATGATGACAATGATGACGATGATGACGATGATGATGATGATATCAATAATCCTGAAGCCACAAATTTACTTCTGGCTCCTATTTTTTTCACATAACATTACCCTGTTCAAAGGCCTTCAAACAAGCTTCCAAGTTGAATGATTTTTTGCTTTCATGCCGCCTCTTGTGGTGTCGTTTCTTCTCAGACGAAGGTGGTGTTGTAGCATTAGTATCTTCCTTTGAGGAACTGGGAGGCAATGCTGGAGGATATGAAGAAAAATCAGTGAATAAACATCTCAAACAAATATCATCAAATAAGGATTTCATTTGAATGTGTTAAAACTTTTTAAAATATTTATCATCAACCAATAAATAATTTGAAAACATATGTAGCCGAACTAAACTATCTGACTGGACTTACCTTCGATGACAGAGAGCTGTGGGGTGTCAGAATGGCATTCTTTTCTGGCTGCATCCCCATATAAGCCATCCTTTTGTTCCTCTGGATCAACAGAATCTGTTTCACTGGTCACTGAAGTTTCACATCCCTTACTTCCTACTAAAAATGAAATAGAAATATAAGGATGAGTACTACTCTTTGCTAATATAAAATACCAGTCTGACTTAAACCATACTGTATATTCTGTAAATGGTAATATGATATATGTTCTATATAATTGGTCCTCTATTCTTAAACTGACTAATAAAACAGTACTAAAGTGATTCAAGATCTTAGCAAAACAAAGACAGACAGTCCATAACTAAATCCTTTCCTATATATGCAATATTTGACAAGAAACTTACAACCAACACTAAATATGCAAAAGTCAAAGAATAGACATGAATATGAATAACAAAAAAAAAATCAAGGAATAATCATAACAATAGCATCAATATTAATATTAATATTATTATCAATAACATAAAAAAAACTATTCTAAAAAGCATATTATGGAATAATGTAATGATACAAAAATACATCAATATCTATCTCTTCAAATTTATCCATTACAATAAACCACAGCTGTCCAACTTCTTTTATGCACTTGAAAAAGAGTAAAATATAAATATATAAAAACATTGCAGATCTTTCTAGTCCAGTTTTTACATAAATAAAATGTTTGTTTCTTCACAATTTGCAATATTCCAAATACCCATATCAGAAATTGTTATCCTCTATAAATGATAACCACAACCTACCTTGAGGCTGACTGTCACGTGTACCTTCATCTTCAGAATCAGTGTAAACGTCTTCTACCCTCACAGGAACACGCCCTGTGCCGGAGGTCACACCAGCCACTTTTGGCTCATTCTGTTAAGTACATCTCTTTTAAATGCTGAAGATCAAAATCATCATCAACTATTTTCATTATGACATTACAATTTAACAATCAATAAAATACATGAAAAGAACCATAAACTTCCTCTGGGCTAAATTATTGCACAAGAAAGAAATATAAGCACAAATTCTTCTCCTTAAGCCTTATATCATACCTCTGCTTCTATATCCATTATATCTTCTGTCTCTGAATCGCTGTAAATTGATTCACTTAACTTATTCACCAACACAGGCTCTTGTGCATCTGGATCCTTTGACTCAATTTCTGACTCTTCGGCAGATGCATCCCACTTTGGGCTTTCCTCCACGGCTTGTTTCTCTTTCTTTTCCATTTCTGCAGATTCTTTCCCTTCTTTCTGAACTCCCAAGTCACTTTTAGTATCTAGTGGTTCACAGACATTTTTCTTCTCTGTTTTGAATATTGTCTGAGTTTCTGGTTGGTCAGTTTCCAGTTCACCACCACTGGGAACCTTTTCTGCATCTGAGTCTTTGTCAACGTCCATTTCCTCATGAACTTCAACAGGGCTGGTCTCCTCTTTACAGATGGGACTCTTGGCATCATGTTGAATATTTGTAGTACATTCACCTTTTTCTACTTCAATATCCTTTTCTTTTGTTTCTGTTGTCACTTCTTCATCTTCGTCACCAGCAGTATGAGAAAATATTTGATTACCAATTTCCCTCTCGTCACCTTTGGAGAGACTTAACACATCTTTATTCTCCACTTGGGCAGAATCATCTTCAATCTTGGGCTCAACTGGCATTTCTTCAGAATCACTGGTGCAGTGTTCTTTGGTAAGTTTCAATTTTGAATCATGCTCAATCGGACTATCAATTCTATCAGACCCCTCTTCAGTTTTAGGTGAAATGGCGAGTTTTTCCTTATCTGCATCAACATGATTCTCAGCATTCTTCTCCCCTTCACTTTCATAGCCTAAATGACTGTCATTAACATCTCCATCACTCTGTTCATCTGCATTACCATGGCTAGAAAGACTTATATCTAACTCATTGTCACCTACTGCAGCAGCATTTTTATCCTCACTGTCGTAACTACCTATTTCAACATTATCATGACTGGAGACACTCTTGTCCATTGCATCATCTGCTTCACTCACTTCATCAGCATTGCTATGGCTTGACATGCTTT